>NC_056734.1:379752462-379777462 GCF_019279795.1 Protopterus annectens | reverse complement strand
CTAGAAGTCATAAAACAATTGCATTCCTTCATACTTTCAGAGGTAGTAATTAGTTCACTCTGAAGACAATACAGAAAGCTTCTCAGTACAGACTCTGTCTGTAGCTGCAATGAAAACTGAAAGATACCATCTTTTATTGCATAGCCATAAAGTAATTTACACCCGAGTGATGCCTCCAGGTGCATCTGCAGTTAACTCCAACTGACACCTTTAGGCGTCAACTATTGCTTGTTCATATTTGCATCAATAATTCCAAAACCATGCTATGTACGAGGTTTTAAAATCTTTCATATTAAAGCTTACAAAATGGCAAACCCAACTGCATTAATATCTGACCTCTACCTAGTGCAAGTAAATAGATATTAACTGTTGTTTTTATTACATTAATTTATGTAGAAATAATTTTTCACATTTTTCTAAATATCTCAACAATGAAGTAACACAGACAAAACTCCTTAGCCTCATATGAAAGCACTCACCTAGATGAATAAAATGCTGCTGACAGTATGTGTGTAACTTGAGTGATTGCTGAGATAGTGTAAGTTGTTTACAAATTATTACAAATCTAATAGTTACTGTGTTTACTGTGATTTATAAAATTTGGTTTAAGGCCTAGAACCTAAAGAATACTACCACTATAAAATAGTTTGTGGTGAAGAATTTGCCACTTATACTTCTTTCATAACCCCATGGTTCGAGAAATATGAACATTTGTTTGAAATGTGAGGGCATAATTTGATTCTGTCAAAAGGCTTAGGCTCCACCCATTGGAAATTACAGTGCAAACTTCCAGTACTCCATTGGAATGAATGAGTTAATGAAGGTTGTATTGAAAGGAAGTAAAAACTTCCTTTCAATTACAACATTTTTCTGTGTGTATAGCTTCTGCTTCTGACTGAACCAAATTCACAGTTACATGAAACCGCAACTTAGGTGTATGCAAGCCATAACAATTTAAAGTAGAATCTAGGTTGAAAGTATATAGAAAAATTCCTGGCAAAACTCCTCTCCCAAACAGACAAGCTCTGTATACACATAAGTGTAGCAATTTGAAGGAAAATGCATTCCTACTATTTTTAACTTGCATTAAAGGAATTGCTGGCACAGTCTGAGTATTTGGATGCTAATAAATATTTAAGCAAACATATCTATAAATGAAATGTCTTTCAGAGTATTAGTAGCTATATCAGAAATATTAGATATTAAATCTATTATATATAATAATTATAATACCTGTTTTCTTAATATACAAAATCTTTTTAATACCTGGAATAATATGTTTTTTACTATGGAGGAGAGACTTACAATTATTAAAATGATAATATTCCCCAAGATTTTATACTTAATACAATCAATAATACTTCCACCTACAAAAATAATTATCAAGAAACTGAACACACTAATGTTAAATTTCTTATGGGCACCTAATAGACCTAGGATTGCATTAAAGAAACATACTAATAGCTGGTCTCAAGGGGTATTTCTTTTCCAGACTTTAATTTATATACTATCTCTTCTATTGTAAAAGTTATTACTTTATTAATAGATCAGTCATATGTCACAAAATGGAAAGATTATTGGGAGCTAATTAGTATACACTTCATGAAAATCTCCTTAACACATAAAAATATGATTGTAAATAACTCCATGTTATGGTTACTAAAGGAATTTTGTACTTCACCTATTACACCTAAACATATGGTTTGTTACCCATTAAATATTATTATTAGTTATCGTAACTTTATATTCATGCACCCTAAGTATAGGGAATGGAATTGTATTGTATTTCCTATAATGTATACTCAGGGTATGCTTTTGTCATCTACTTCTGAAGGAACTCATTTAGCTATAGATAATGATCTAAAATACTGGTATCAGTTGATATCTGATAATAAAGTTAAAATCTAGATTTCTTAAAACAAGAATTTGATCTAAGAGAAACTTGCTGGTTAGAGGTTCAGACCTTTAGACAACATCTCATTAATAAAATAGATTTAATGTCTATAACTGTTAAAGAATCTATTCCAACACTGATTGATTACTTGATATTAAATTTACAACATAAAGTTTCTGATAAAGGTAAACTTTCATACATACATAAAGTTATCAGACAAGAAAATTTTACAGTGTAGATTCATACTGGAATTATTTCACTTCTATTAATGGGGACCCACCAAATCAACAAGATAAACAATATATATTGGAATCTGCTTATAGAACTACGTCTTCCATTGTCTGGAGACTTTATACATGGAAATTTTTACATAGATCTTTTTATACACCTTTGATGATGAATAAAATAAATAATAAAGATAATCTATGTAAGAGATGTAATGTAGAAATTAATGCTGACTAGGCTCATATGTTTTATGATTGTATAAAATTGAAAGAATACTGGAAGTCAATGAATGAATTTTTGCAGGCTCTTTTTACAAATAATTTCATTATTTCTAAATCTCTTATATTATTCAACACACCTGTACCTCAAAGTATTAAAAAGGTTAAGCTTCCCTTGTTATGGTCTATTCTAGCAGTGGCTAGGAAAATAATAACTAGAAATTGGATTTCAGATACACCTCCTTCGTTCAATGAATTTAAAAATGTTATGAATATAGTGTGCCATATGGAAATAAACACAACTAGGACTAGAACAAATAGAAAAACATATTATTTTATTGTATGGGATAATTTACAAAATTTGTTAAAAAAATTTTAATTTCAATAGCATGGTATTTTAGTTTAATTAATTGATCTGATTGTAGTGGATGTCTTTGTAAATACTTTAGTTGTTTTGTTGAATATTATAATAATACCTATTTTTAATTACTTGTATAAAATTGTTATGATATTTTTCTTATATGTTAAAACAATAAACCTGTTTTGAAAAAAAGAAATATTAAGGTAAAAAAAAAAAGAAATACAAGTAAATAACAATGGTCTTATCTGGACAAGGAGATCACTTAAATCATGTACAGCACAGTAGGAGACTGAAATGACTGGTTGAAGCTGCTAAGACTGAGCAAAATACTACATTTAGTATTTTGTTTTTAAATGATTTCATTACTATATATTACTGAAAGTATTCATAAAGGGTAAGCAAAGGCCTAAAGTGTTCAATGTGCATTATTGCAACCAAATATAAAATATATGTCAGTGCATAAATGCAGTATTTCTCTTTTAACTGATTTTATTATATAATATCTATACCTATGTATTTAACTATACACACACACACACACACACACACACACACACACACACACACACACACACACATACACACATGCACATATTTGTGTTGTTCGCTGAATGTGGTTTTCATTTGTAGGGTTTGTCGAAATGATAGTTCGGATGAAGTGCGATCGGGAAAACGATAGTAAACTTATACATATATTTTATATATATATATATATATATATATATATATATATATATATATATGGTTTACTGACGTAATGTTGAATGCTAAATGGTTGAAAGTGAATTGGTTGAACACACTATATTGAATGATCAAAATGTTGAAATAAAATTAGTCTAAATACACAATGTTGAATTTATCAAATTTTCCCATTTCTGCACTGTAGTGTGGTCTCGGAGTTGATATATTTAAGTAGGGGTGTGTGTGGTGGGCGCAGCCCCCCACATGGGGGTGCAGGGGGGCATAGCCCCCCTGCAAAATAGTAGAGTTGATCTCATTGCTTTTTCAATGAAATGATTGTAGACATTTTGATAATTCAATGTTTTGGGGTGAGATGTTATTTTTCAACCTAATGACTATTAGACATTATGACATTCAATATTATGTCGGTAAACCTATATATATATATATATATATAAATATATATATATATATATATCTATATATATATATATATATATATATATATATATATATATATATAAAATATATATATATGTGTGTGTGTGTGTGTGTATATATATATATATATATATATATATATATATATATATATATATATATATATATATGTATAAAGATACAAACTAACAAGAATTTATAAAGGGTGGTTTCATTACAATATTGCAAGTAAATGTATATCAGGCACAAACATGAAAGTTTTATTATTTCTAATGTTACTATAATAGGATAAAAATGTAAACCCTACCAATACTTTATAGCAATATAGTCATTCTTCTCAAGTATGCATAAGCACTTTTCACAACATTGTTCATATGTATGCATTAGCACTTCCCCTACATTTTTGGTTCACTAACAATTTCTAAAAATAAAACTGGTTTATAATAATAAATTGAATGCTGTCCAGCATGGTTTACATTTATTGCATGTATTTTTCTCTCTCCCATCCATTTTTCTCTTTGTCTCATTTTAATTATGTAATCTTTTATCCTTCTTTATTTTCTTTATCTCCCATTTATGTTTTTTTTTACTGAACCATGTTCTTCAGGAGCAGCCCAGCCATATATCTTCCAGGTTAAGGAGTGCTTACCCTCTGTTTATCTAGGTATGTCCTCACTGGATCAGATTGGTAACACTGGTCCTGTAGCCACCCTGGCACTTGGCAGCCTGGCAAGCCTTAACAGGGGGCTTAGGAACACGGTTGAGGATATGCTGGAGCAGGTTCTGGATGGAAGGCTCCAAAGAATAAAAGCTTCTGTTCAGCAAGTGAAACACTTGCTGTCGCAGTCACCACTGACTACTGTGCCACTTCAGGACCTTACCCCCTCAAAACTGGGATCCTCCACTATAAATTTTTTTGAAAAAATATCCCCCAACAAAAACATAGTATCCCTCCTTTTCCACCTCCTTCAGTACAACCTTCTTGATGCAATACTGATGTGCTTCCCTGCTTTGTTGTTTATCCCCTTTTTCTGTCTTTCCCACCTCCTGCCTTCTATTCTTTAATAAAAACAGGGTGTCAGCATAACGATACCTTATATGCTGCATTACAGCTCCTTTATTTAAAATAAAAAAGCTGTGGAGTCCACCACTTGCACTAAATATTTGAAGCATGACTGTGCATAGTCATGTTTATCTGCAATATGCGAGTATATACGAAGCCTACCGCTTTCACATAGTCCTTTGTATTTATCTTTAGGTACTTTACACTTTTCCAATAAGTAGGCATATTTATCAAAATGCCTTTGCTTTTCCTTAGTCAGTGAGAATAGCTTGCACTTAGTGTATTTGCATATAGGTGTAGTGGTGCTGTTTGCAGATAACGGCTATGCAGGTGTGAAACCCGGGAGTATGAATACCACCCCAAGACTCCAACAAAGAAGTAAAAGGAGAATGTAAATGCCACAACTTGAGTATACATTAAGAGGGTTGGTTTAGAAGTTCTAATGACTACAGTTCATAATCTTCAAAATATATCGACTGAAACTGCAGAAAGAGGAATATACAGAAGTCCATAGACACATTCTTTCAGAGTATTCCTCTTTTGCTGAGATGCTACAGTGCTGAATTTAACATATTTAAGTAGTTACCATGTTTAAGCAGTATTTGTAGAGATCAAAAGTGCTTTCCCTCCTCCACAACAGAGGATGCAGGAGGTAAAGCCCTCCCCAACCACCTGAAAAAATGTCAATGGCATTACAGCAAAATTTGAACGTGTCTTTCTTTGCAATCAATTTTTTTGTAGTTGCAAAGTTCACAGCTGTGTGCCTCACTTCTGATGGGGTGCAAATTTCAAGCAATGCTTTTTGGTTATTTAATGCTTCATTTCTTCAGCTCAAAGTTCAGTCATTCATGATTGTTCAGAAAAGACAAGTCTCTGAGAAGGAGTAATCAAATGTAGACAGCAGGAGTATTAATTTTTTACACTTACTTTCTGCTAAATGGAAATACAAAATGCATTCATATGCAGCTGTCTAAACAGAAACTCTCAAAATTAGGGTAACTCTGTCTGGAAATGAACTGAATATGCTCAAAACCCATATGAAATTGGTTAAGTTCCTTCATTGTTTAATTTATCAGACATCTTCAGAACAATATCAATTTTATGTATATATATATATATATATATATATATATATATATATATATATATATATATATAAATTATCAAGCTCTGACTTCATTCAGTGCATCCAATAACTCTGTATTCTTATTTAATTTTCAAAAGAACTTTATATTCATTAGCTCATTCAGCATGTGGGGGGTGGTTGCCAGCTGATCAATATGTTGAAATAATTCTACACATTGTACTGAACTCAAGTTAGTTTTTAATTAGCCATATAGTCTTGCCCAGTCCAGTAGTTAAAGGATTTGTAGTATTCCACTCACATAAGGTTATTGTCTCTGGTTCACTTAAGAGGTTATTAGCCAATAAACACTGAAGATGATTATATTTTTATAACTGGTCAAAATAAGTCAGTATTGCTTGATGCTGTTTATGGTGTGATATAAGGGCATAAGGGAGGTAATCATTTTACTACCTCATACAACATGCTGGGGTACAGAACCAAAATGACTTTACATATTTTGTGCATTGCCAGTATACCATTTTTTTTTATTTTGAGTTTTATATAATATCAGTAAAAATAAGACAATGATGCAGCAATATAGAATTTTATGATTTTGATAGAAAACTAGGAACCACAACACTCCATTGTCCATGATCACTGAACTGTGTTTTACTGCTTCAAGATGTGGATGCTGTTTTGTTTCCCTGAATTTATATGAAATACTACTAAGAAATTAACTAATATCTGTTAGAGAAAGTTTGCTTTGCAGTTTAGGATGGTTGGTAAGCAACATCAAGAATGCATTTCTTGATAAAACTTTTTAAAAATTATATGGCTATAACAAGTCATTTTTCTGGTTCCTGACAGTGAGATGTAATAGCCAGATACATACAACTGCAAACATTAGTGTAGATGTAAAATGTACTTTTTCCCAAATATTAGCCTTCAATAAAAATGTTAACACATTATAGTTTGAAACCATACAAATATAACTAAACATTACCTTTCACTGATTTCATTTATCCTAGTGGTCCCTGTATCTTTTCAGTAGTAAAACCACTGAACTTACTACCCAGATCAGAGCAGCTAATGGAGAAGATTATTTGCATAATTAGGAAACTAATCAATATAGTAAAACTACTACAATGTAGTAGTTATATTGAACTTTGAAAGTTAACACAGTTGACAGTTTATTCACTTAAAATAGAAACAGCAAAAAAGATCCACACATAGCTATAACAGAAGTAACTTATTTAGTGATTTTAGCTTCAGTAAAATAGCATAGATGACGTCAGAACATTGTAATAGCAAAACAAACAAAAAAAAAATACTAGCATGTGCAACATGAATCATAATAATGGTTTCCATCAGTAAGGATAACATAGTGCCTACAGGGCTATAATTATATTCCAAGGTTAAGGAAAAAGGCTTCTTAAATACTTTCTTTACATCAGAAGGGTGTTGAACAATTTATTATTTTACTTTATTTATTTAACATTTGTTTAATGGGAAAGTCTGACTGGACACAGGTCCTTTTTCAGCTGAGGTCTGGGGAGAAAAGCTCCATGAGTAACAGTAAATTGTAATGCTCACATTACAATAATCAATAAAGTATAAAGTAAACAAAATGTAGTATACATAAAAAAAATACAAATTTGTTACATCTTGACAACAAAACCTAGGCTTTGAAATAGCTAGTACTAGTTGTAAAGTATGACTTATGCCAAGATATAAGGTTAAGACAGGTTGATAGGAATAAAGGATTAAACACCAGGGAAGAAGTTGGATATGGTTGGGGTATACTTTGAAGTATCAGAGCATTCATGAAGGTTTAGTACAATAACATAGCCACTTATTTTTTAAGCTTTAAGTGATGGCTTAAAGTGGTTAGTGGATGAGATTGAGAGAATAGATTTAGTAAGGGAGTTCCATATACGAGATATATAGTTGGAAAATAAAGATTCTCCTGTGGTGTTGTTGGCCTTGGAGATAGTAAGTAAGTTCTTATTGTTAGAGCAAAGTGGTCTGCTGGAACTGTAAGGAAGGATGATATTTTGTAGTACAGGAGTTCTGGTTGGTTGTGTTACAATTTTGTGAGTTAGAGTTGGTTATAAAGAATAATATTGGGAAGCTCAAGCCAGTCTAGTATCCTTAAAGCTGTACAATGATGTGTTCTATATGGGCAGTAAGATGCAAACTTAGCAATTTTATTATAACATGCTTCTAGCTTAGACAAGTCAGTTTTCCTTAGATTAGTTAAAATGGAGAGGCATATACTAGAGTGGAGGGCAGATGGGTTTGTGCTAATATAATTTTGGCCATTGTGGTCAGAAACCTTTTGTGCCTATATAGACTTCCAATTTTCTTATGGACTTTTTTATGCAAGTCAAATTTTAGGTTATTGTTTATTTCCACTCCAAGAAGCTTTGTAGGGGTTGTTGTGGAGATGATAGTATTGTCTTTGGCTATTATGTTAAATGGTGGGTATAAGATAGATGTCTTGTTAGGCTGGAAGTTTTGTTTGAGTTCAGGGTTAGATGGGCATTGGCTGACCATATTTCAACAGAAGGAAAATATTCTTGTGTTTGAGAATGAAGAGCTGATAGAGAAGTGGCAGCACAGATAAATGCTGAATCATCTTCATTCTGTATAGAACCATGAGGAGTAGCTGTGTGTAAATTATTAGTAAAGAGGAAGAAAACAAGAGGGCCCAAGATAGGTCCTTGGGGGACACTAATGAATAAAGGAGGGTGTGGAGATTGGTTGCCCTGCCATAGAACAGATTGTTGATGGCCAGATAAATAGTTATGATACCATGCTGTGGCAGATGGTGCGAAAGATAGTTCAGTTAGTGCATCTATTAGTTTGGAATGGGAGACCATATCAAAAGCTTTTGAAAGGTCTAGAAAGATGGCAAATACAAAGTTGTTGTTATTTCTGTGATGGTTTATGGTATTAGTGAAGGATAAGAGAGATGTAGTGGTACTATGTGATGGGTGAAACCCATGCAGAGTGTTTGAGAAAAGGTTATTTGTTAGTAAGAATTTCATGACCGGGAGATGAATGCACTTTTTGAGTAGCTTAGAAAGAGGTGAAAGGATATCAATTGGCTGAACAAGCTTTTATTAAGCTCTAGTCTCACACTAGAGCATTTATAGTGGTCAACAGACTCTACAAAACAGTGTCATGATCCACAACAAGCTTTAAAACATATTCGGAAAGTTTCTTCAGCCCACTTCTTGGGGGGGGGGGGGTGTTGTAACATTTTTCTCATACCTTTATAGTATGTGGGGATCGGGTAAATTTCACACGCTCTGGAAATATGATCAGTCTTTGTGACCATAACTGGTTATATGTTCTAGAACTGGATGTCAAGGTTCACCTCTCTGGCTTTGCTCTTGTGGTGAATTTCTTGACATCCATGCATTCAACACACAAGCTGGTTGTGATTGGAGAAACAATTGTAATCCCCTGTGTTGTCTTAATAGCATATTTCTTCTGAATGATACCTACATTACAGCTAATAAATGCAACTGTAAGATATTCCAATATAGATTAATACTTCACTTAAAAATTCAGTTAAATGCTCTGTTCTAATATACATTTTGCATTTAATTGTTCATTTATACCTGGCATTTTTCAAACTTCAGTCTTAACTGAGACAGCAGTGCTTTTATCTACAACTTCTTCTTCTTTTGGCTTTTCCCAGTTAGGGGTCACTGCAGCGGATCACCTGTCCGCTCATGATTGGCAGTGGAGTTTTACGGTGTTGAGTTGCCAGCCCGGTGACCAATCTTCCACGGAAGGCACACACATGCACGCACTCATGTGTAGGGCCAATTTAGAGTATCCAGTCCACCTACAACATGTCTTTGGGATGTGGGAGGAAACCGGAGCACCCGGAGGAAACCCACATGACCACAGAAAGGACATGCAGACTCTGCACAGAAGGCACCACAGCCAAGGACCGAACCAGAGAACCTCTTGCTGTGAGGCGGCAATGCTAACCGCTGCACCACCGCTGCCACCCTATCTAAATGTCCACCTGTTTTACCTAAAATTACTATGATAGTCCATAACAGAGTTGAAAGGGGTTCACTTTGGTTGAATGCTCATTTTGAAATATGGCCTTATAATTGGTGTTGAGGTTCTCTTACTTTTTTAAGGGTGGAGTTTCCTCCATAATACACCAATGGCTTACTATCTTTGAGAGGAATAGGGCTTACACAGTCCTGAACTCCACAATGCCAGACTCACTGTATGCAGTTGTGATGGTCTCTCTTTACCCTAGGCCAGTAATGAAGTAGCCTCAATCCTCACCACTGACACCAGTGAGAGACAGTCACTAAAACAGGGATGTATTTACTTAGTATTTTCCAGTGTAGCTCTCTGCATCAAGCACAGTTTTCCCCAAGAGCAGTTCCAAGTAACTGACACACACTCCTGAGAAGTGTTGGAACAGATTTACTAGCTGCACCACCCTTGTGCTCAGACAATAAGGTAATGGTGTTGCCACCATATAGTCACTGTCAGGCTCTTACAAGGCTATCCAATTATACAGGGTAAAATCAATACCAGCATAAATAGTAGAGTGCAACCCAAGCAGCAAGGCTTTTTGGAGTGGCCAAAGTGTCACTAGAATAGGCACCAGTGCTCTCAAGATGTTAAAATTAATCTCTAAAAGATCACCCACAATAAAAGGTGTAAAAGCATTTAGAAATAAATAGTAAAATAGAAAACATGAGATTATTAAATATTTACATGCAATAAACAGAGTTTCATCACAGGAGAAATAAAATAACACAGTTGGCTAGAGTCAAGCAGATGCAGAAAAACAATACTTAGCTAATATCACTGTAATTCCTGCCTGTCTAAAGAACTGTTCCGTATCTAACTTAAATACAACAAGACAAGATTAGATGCTGAGTTGCTTACTTCCACAAGGCAAGGCAATGTTCTTTCCACTTACACTGATCTAAATGAACTGACTGTGATAACTGCCATAGATTTTTATATCAGGTGCCAAAGAAAATGAAACAAAAGTTGATTTGTGAGTTTCACCATCTTAGTGCTGGTTATAGAATGACATTGTGATGTCCCCACTCTGGGCCAGTAATCAATGAGCCTGAATCCTCACCACTGACATTGGAGAAGGACAGTCACTTGGAACAAAATGGATGCATCCAGTATTTCCAGATGCAGCTCTCTGCATCAAGCACAATTTCCCTTAAGAGCACACAGGAAATACGCACAGTCCTGGGTCTGGATTTCTCTATCTGTATCTATCCCAGGTCCTCAGTAAGACAACCCACTAGCAAAGCTATAGGGTTGAGACTTCCAGCACACTGTCTCTGAAACCAGTGATGCATGTCCCTGCTACAAACAGCTGAAACACACATTTGAGATTTTATTGTCTCTCACACACACACACACACACACACACACACACACACACACACACACACACACACACACACAGCCTTGCTAAGATCTGCTGCAGCTCCTGGAAGTCATGAAACACAAGGCTGGCACAGATTTACTAGCTATGCCCCTTTATGCCCAGACTCTAAGGTAGTTACACTACCACCAGACTCTACAAAGCTAGCTACTCTAATGCTCTTGCAAGCATACCCAATTATACTGAGTGAAATTAATATTACTACAAATGGTAGTTTGATCAACAGTAAGCCTTTCAGGAGCAGTCAGAGCTGTCACCAAATATATCTAAGTACACTCATAGATATTAAAATATTCTCTAAAAGACTAGCCACAGTGAAAAATTTAAATATATTTAATAATAAATAAAAAAGAACATACAAATACTAAATATCTATTTACAGTAAACACCAGAGTTTCAATCACAGAAAATATTCTAACACAGATGAATAGATTCACACAGATACAGAAAATCACTACTTAACTAATCACGCTATATTTTTTTGACTGATCGATAGAATTACTATCCCCTGACTCACTTACTAGAGCAAGGCAAGATGAAGTAGGTGAGGGGACCTTCTCTGTCAGTTTCCAAAAACTGACTGCAATGAGAATTTGGCCTCATCTGGTATTAAACATCATTTTTGTTCTAGATTACAGATTGACATCACATACATCTGGTCATCTGACTTTTGGTTCCCATTCTACCTTCCTTGGCTGCAAGGATTTAGCACATATGTTTCAATAACACACATGCACATGCACTTGTACACACACACACACACACACACACACACACACACACACACACACACACACACACACACACACACAAAACCTTGCTAAGATCTGCTGCAGTTCCTGGAAGTCATGAAACAATTTTAAAACTCTACTCTTCCAGAGTAGCAATTATTTCACCCTAAAGATGATGCAGAATGCTTCATAGTACAAGCTTTTTGTCTCTGGTTACATTGAGAACTGTAAGTTAGAATCTTTATGGCCTAAGACAAGTAATTTAATTTCAAACTATTTTGAAAGTTGAGTGGATTGAGATTAACCTCTTCTCTTCCAGTATCCGCTGTTAAAACATATACATTTAAATAGTTAAAATAATAGATGTGTATTTTTTTCTGTCTAGCAGGGCACACTGTTGATACATTTTTAACATAAGCATCTGTACAAGTTGGTGTGATAGTCAAAGGGCAGAGAATTCTTTACAAAACTATTTACAAAATTCCAGCTAACAATACTGGCATATGTTACACATCCACTGCCCTATTCTACCTGGTACAAATGCATACTTCACATCAGCACATCTCTTCCCACTTTTGAAGACTCAAGCTAGTTTTTCAAGTGACCCTGCAAAAACGTTGCTTGAGAGAAATGGGCCTGTCTGGGAACACATTAACCTATACCCTTTGTGACATCTGGTTAATATCCCACAGGACTGCCACCAATAATGTGATGTCCCCCACTTAAAACCCAGATCAGTAAATAAGGAGCCTCAATAGTCACCATTGACTCCAGTGTGGGAGTGTCAATGAAAACACCAGAGCACATGAGTAAAATTCCACAACTTCTCTTAAGAGCACAACAGGAACACACTCTTTTCTTTCCTGGGACTGGACTATATACCTCTGTTCACCCCAGTGTAATCCCATATTATGCACTTCAGAGCAATGTATCTGAGTTTGACCTCTGACTCACTTACACTCAAAATAAATTAAAATCTCACACACCCAACCACTATTGGGAAGTCTGACACAGATTTCCAGCTGTGTTCCCTCCCCAGTACAAATGGTAAATGCTGCCACCAACGTCAGGCAGGTCTACACACCCTTCAAAGGGTGATCACTTGTTAAAAATTAAATATCAAAATAAATGATAGCTATGACCAGAAGTAGTCAGGCATTTATTGGTGACCTGGGGAATATCAAAATGGTATAAGCACTCCCTAAACTGTAAGGAATGGACTGACAGTCCAGCCACAATATAAAGTAATGAAAAACATTTAATAATAAGTAAAATGATTAAAGGAATATAAATCAATAATTTTCAATGAACACCAGAATTCAGTCACCAGAAATATAATACTTAAACTGCAGGATAGAAGTCCATCATCGTAGAAAAACTCTGTCTAAATAACTAACCTTTCCTAATCTAACTAGAGAATACTGTCCCTGATCTAATCAAACATAACAGCAAGGCAAAGGCAGGTTTACAGTTTTTGTTGAGTCCTTTTTCAGGTATCCACTGCACAGTGCAGTAGCTGTCAGCAACTCTTCATTAACTGCTGCTCTTAACTAACTGCCCTTCAACTGACTTCAGCAGCATCTTCTATATTCCAGGTTAATGGTCTCAACTGTCTTATTTTAAAAATATCAGCTGTTTGAATTTTTTTTCCTGTCAATCATCTGTTCGAATAGTCACTTAGCAACCAGGAACATTATAATAAAATCACCTACTGATCAGCAGATTCTCCACAGACAATTTGTACTTTAGAATCTCCCTCACAAACATGTGCAATTAGAAATATATCAAAACACTAACAGATTATTTAAACATTTGTACAAACATGGAAATACTCCACATTTTAAAAACTTATTTACATTTTCACAATTAGACATGCTGGCATACAATACAAGTTAATCTGAGAAAATACACAAATCTCCTGTCAGACATGGTAACACAGATGGCAGTGTGTTCATTTTCTTCACACCCAGTCTTGAGAGTCTGTCTGCATTGGCATTGCTCTGACCTGGACTTGCTAACACAGGAGGTCCTCCCAAAGCCCCTTTAAGCTTTTGGAATGCCTGCTCACAGGCTGGGGTCCACACTAGCTTTTCTGGCCTGTTTTTCCTTGTCATGGTTGTGAGGGGAGCAGCTATTGTACTATAATTGGGACCAAACGTTCTATAGTACCCTGCTTTCTCCAAGAATGCCCTCATCTGCTTTTTGATAACAGGTCATGCCATGCCTGAATAGCTTCCACTTTGGATGGTTCTGGCCTAATCTTACCACTCCCCACTCTATGTACCAGGTGAGAGACCTCTGCTATACCCACCTGGCACCTACTGAACTTAATGGTCAGTCCTGCCTTTTGTAACCTACCCAGGGCCTTCCTGACATGCTGAGGCTTCATTGTGTTAACATAGTACAATTTGTGCCCTTGCCTCCTGCCTATCAGGTTTATCATATAATTAACATTACTGACCTTTCTTACCACTTCAAAGGGTCTCTCCCAAGCTGCCTACAGCTTATTGTGTCTGACAGGATTGAGCACCATAACCTGCTGTTCCACAGCATACTCTCATGCTCAAGCATTCCTTTCATACCAGACCTTTTTCTACTGTTAGGTTCCTGCCAGGTTCTCCTGGACCATACCCATGAGCTCCCTAAGCCTTATAAGGTTTAGGACATATGTCACAACAGACTCCTTCTTTAATTTACACTCACCCTCCCACTCATGAATCAAATCTAAAGGTCCCCTCACCCTACACCCATACAGCAATTCAAAGGGAGAAAAATCTGTGGATTCCTGGTGTCTCTTTCTGTATGCAAATGGTAGATGAAGCAGATATTTGTCTTGCTCTCTCTCAAACTGGTCTGCAAATGCCCATAGCAAGGTCTTTAGTGTAGATTTTAGTCTCTCCACAAGACCACTTGTCTGAAGATGGTTAGGCAGTGGTCTTTAGGTGATCTTTAGGTGCTTCACCCCACATTGCTTCCACAGACAAGCCAGAAGGTCTGACATGAAATTGGCACCTCTGTCAGTCAATATTTCTCTCTGGAAACCTACCCTCCTGAAAATCTCTAACAAAGCATTTGCCACCTTCTCTGCCTTGATGGAGGACAGACCCACTGCCTCGGGCTATCTAGTAGCATAATTTACTACCACCAGGATTTACTTCTTCCCTGTGGAACTTGGGGTACTCAGAGGCCCAACAATATCATATCAACCCTCTGAAATAGTTCCCCAATCACAGGCAAAGGCATCACTGGAGTTTTGACCTTGTCCTGTGCCTTGCCTACCTTTTGGTACTCACAGGTCCTGCAGTAACCTATTATATCCTTTGCAATCTCAGGCCAATAAAAGTTCTGCATAATGCATCTCTTAGTATGCTTTATGCCCATATGATCTGCAAAAGGAATGTCATGGGCTATAACTAGAAATGACAGGTGATAGGCTTCAGACAATACCAACTGCTGTATCATGACACCCTCTAGTCCTGCCTCAGGGTTCCACTCTCTATGCAGTTACCCTTTGTTACTTGCAAAAAATGAATGTCAAGGGCTATGGCTAGAAGTGCCAGATAGTAGGCTCTGGGCACTACCAACTGCTGTATTACCTCACCCTCTAGCCATCCCGAAGGGGTACACTCTCAGTACAGTAACCCTTTGTTCCATGTACAGACTCCCCTTTTCCTTGAGCATCAGGTGTCTCCTTTATGACCTCTCTCAAGTTTCATAAGGTGGAGTCTGAAAGCTGAAACTGTCTCAACTCCACTTTTGTGACCATTCCCAGCTTCCTTTCCGCAGGAAGCCTAGTATCTTCTGACAGCAGTGCCTCACTGTCAACCTGGTACTATCACTCACCTCTATCCTTGCACTCACCCTGTCTATGGGAACATCAGTACCTACCAGCAGCTGTGGCTCACTTTCAGGCTCACTGCTACATGGTAGCTCCCTCCCTGAAATAGCCATATCACCAGCCCAAGCTTCAGGTGTGGGGTCTATCTGGGTCTCCCCCCAGCCTATCAGACCTACATGCCTGTCTTCAAGCCCGACTGTATGTAACTGCATCCACACAAGGTTCTGTATTATTAAAATCATTCCCTATCAAGACATATGCAGGAATATTCTCAAATACAGCTATCTGCTTGCTTACTTTTCCACCCTCGCAGTCAAGGTGAACCCTGGCCAAAGGTACATGGAATGGGATTCCTACTAAAGCTCTGACTGGAGTGGACAGCCCAAGCAAGTAGTACTGCTCCTCTTTAGCCTATGCAGGGCTCACAGCAATTGTCAGAGACTTTTTTGTTCTTAGCAGTGGCATCTCTTCCATCCACTAAGATAGGATACAAACCCCGTGGATAGTTTGGTACCCCTGTTGTCTCCAAACAACTTACTACTGGCATGCTGTTATTCTCACTTGCTGGTGCCCTCACATTTTGTTCCCCACATTGCTTCATGGACATTTGTATGCTACATGGCCCATCTGGTTACATAACTTATATTTTTAATTTTTGAGTATTTGTGACACATTTTAGGGACAGATTGATGATGAACAAACAAATACAAATGTAAATGTTAATTTTTTAACTGGCTATGGTAAGCTAATGATGCCTAAATTTAAGAACGTTAATAATAAGTTCACACCACAGATTTCAGTACCAGCAATTTCTATTTTTCAGAAAGTACTTTTAAGGGAAATAGAGATGTCCCTTCTGGAATTCTGCAAAGAAAAAAAGCAGTTTAATTTGAACAGAGAGGAATGGTTGGCCTTAAAAAATTTAAAGAAGCTGAAAAATGAGTACATCTTTAAATGTGCCGATAAGGGTGGCAATTGGGTCATTATGGATAAACAGGATTACTGTAAGATGGTTAATAGACTACTTTTGAATTGTGAAGAATATAAAAAGCAAGAAAATGACCCCATTAAATCATATAATGAAGAGTTGTTATTTTTGTTGGAAAGGGGTGAACGGTTGTTTTTTTTTTTTTTCACAAGTTGATGTTAAGAAAATGTATGTTAAAAAAACCCATTACACCCATTCTATATGCATTGCCTAAAATCCACAAGGATTTAGTGGAGCCCTCTGGCAGGCCTATTGTATCAGGGATAGGCTCCTACTTGGAAAATGTTAACATCTTTTTGGATTTTCAATTAAAGGCATATTTGAATAGGGTAACATATCACATTTCCAACACACAAGAACTCATTAATGAAATATCGAAAATTCATTGGAATAGTGATTATTATTGGGTGACTATTGACGTTAAATCTCTATATACTAATATTAATATCAAGTGGGGGCTTGAGTCAATATTTAACATGTTAGGTGAGGGACCCAGAACCAGTTTCTTGATCAGTTTATTGGAATTTTGTTTGACCCATAGCTATTTTATGTTCAACAAAGAATACTTTCTACAAGTGAAGGGTACTGCAATGGGTGCAGCTCATGCACCATCATATGCTGTGATTTATATGGATTCATTTGATAAAAAGTTTATCTATCCCACTGACTTTTTTAAACAAAAGGTAGTTTTGTACAAACGTTTCATAGATGACTTAATTTTCATATGTAAAGGGGACATGTTGGAATTTTTTAATTTCTTTGAGATATTAAATAATAATGAACAAAATCTTTCATTTTCATATGAGGTCAATAGAAATGAAATTAATTTCTTAGATGTGACACTATTTGAAAGAGAAAATATAATTGAATTCAGACCCTTTAGGAAAGATACATCTGTGAACATGTTTTTGCATGCAACTAGCATGCATCCCCCACATTTGTTAAATGCATTACCATATGGAGAATTCAAAAGAATTTATGAGCATACCAGTATAGATGATGAAGCAGATAATGAGTTAAAAAAAGTTTTTCTGAGATTATTGGAAAGAGGGTATAACAAAAATCACTTATTAAAATGCATGGACACTGTAGTAAGAAGGAATTCCATGTGGTTGGGAGCTAATGTGCAGTACCCAATCTGAACGGAAAGAATTGCAGAAAAAATATTTTTTGTAACTAAATATACAGCTTTTTTGAGTAAACTTGTATCTTTGATTAAAAAATGTTGGTATTTAATAAGTGAAGATGAATCTATAGGTGAATTTTTTCCACATAATATAATTTTTTCATATAAGAGGGGAAAAAATTTGAAAAAACTGTTTAATAATAATTTATTAAATCAAGAGAGACATTTTTCTGCTAAAGTGGGTACTTTCAAATGTGGATCCTGCAGTATATGTGATAGGGTGACTAATGTGAGGTCAATTAACAAAATAAATCACATCTCTAAGCATTATTTCAACTGTAAATCCACTGGTGTTGTGTATATATTGGGTTGTTCTTGTACTAATATTTGGTATATAGAACAAACAAAGAGGATGGTTAGAATAAGAATCCTGGAACACTTGAAAGATATAAGGAACTTGAATCAATTTAGTCCAGTTGCTAAACATTTCATTGATGTACATGATGGTCGATCTGACAGTCTAAGATTTAGTATATTGGGTAAACCTTTTATTCATAGGGGAGACAATGTATCGAGCAAATTGCTAGAATTAGAGACTAGGATGATATTAAAATTTAATACTTTAAAACCCACTGGTTTAAATCAAGAATTGGGTATTTAACACACATTTAGCATTCTGATGATTATGTTATTATTTGATATTGTATGATATTGCATGTTATAATATATGTATTATATATATTATATTTTATGCATCACTTAAAGTAAAATATTAACTCATTTGCGATAATATATTCACTAATTTACATATTCATATAAAATGTATTTACTTTATTTATTTATTTATTGTATATTAATATGTATTTAAATGATATTTATACAATTTTGAAGTCTCTTCTGAGATCACTTTAAAACCAAAAACGTTTTTTTCCTTTATTGAATTTGAAAGTTGAATTGATTAATTGATTAATTGTCTTGAATCAAATGATATATAATCTCACTGTTGTGGTGAAGTGAGTTGTGATCCTTGAAGGCGAACTGCCGAGGTACCAGATCGTGTGAACAATAAAGGAAATTATACTGGTAAAGTACTGGCTGTTTGGTGTGTATTGCAAAGAAGTTAGGACTGTGTTAATGTACATATGTTGTATATGTTTATATATATTTATATATGTTAATGTCTTTTCACTGATTTTTTAAAAAAAGCGAATGCGGAGGGTAACAGATCGTGTGAACAATAAAGGAAATTATACTGGTGAAGTACTGGCTGTTTGGTGTGTATTGCAAAGAAGTTAGGACTGTTTTAATGTACATATGTTGTATATGTTTATATATATTTATATATGTTAATGTCTTTTCACTGATTTTTTTAAAAAAAGCGAATGCGGATTTAAATATTAAGTGTTCAATTAGTCATCTGACAACTAATGGATACATAAAAGGGAGGGAACATCAGTATTTTAATTGTCTGAAGAAGTTCATGTTAATAAAGTGGACAAAAATGCTCACAATATACTGTTCTGGTCTCTATTTTGCCTTTGCTGACCTTCCTTTTTTGGATTTTCGGTGGTTTGTGGATTTATTTGTATTTATTTAAAACTCTACCAAGCCCACTCTATTTCTATATCTCCTTTTTATCTAGAACTATAACTATATTTGCTACAGTGTCCTCCTATAATTTCAAACTTGGATAATCCCTTGTAATTCAATCTATACCACTGTTTATTGTATTGTGTGTTGTTATTTTCTACATAATTTTGTCCCGTACAGTAATATTCTGAACTTATTCCTTATACTGCTAATACTCCTGTGAGGTTCTCTGACAATATTGTGTGCTTCTTTTTTTTAAACTGTTGTATGTTTTTTGGATTGATGTATGGAATTTTTCTCCCCAGGCCTCTGTTGAAAATGGGCAGCCCTGCCCAATAGGACTTACCTGGTAAACAAATGTAAAAGAAATAAATAATCAAATAAATAAATAAATAATCCAAATATACTGCATAAAATCAGTACTGACATAAATGGTAGAGTGTAACCCAAACAGCAAGACTTTTCGGAGTGGCCAAGGCATCACTAGAATAAGCACAAGTGCTCTCAAGATGCTAAAAGTAATCTCTAAAAGACCAGCCACAATAAAAGGTGTAAAAACATGTAATAATAAATAGTAAAATAGAAACCATGATATTATTAAATATTTAAGTGCAATAAACATCAGAGTTTTAGCCACAAGAGAAATAAAAATAACACACTTGGACAGATTCAAGCAGATGTAGAAAAACAGTACTTAGCTAATCTCACTGTAATTCCTGACTGTCTAAAGAAGAACTGTTCCCTGTCTAACTTAATTAACATAACAAGGCAAGACTAGATTCTGAGTTGCTTACTTCCACAAGACAAGGTGATGATCTTCCCACTTACACTGATCTAAACTGAACTGACTGTGATAACTGCCATAGATTTTTATATCAGGTTCCAAAGAAAAGAAAACAAGCTAATCTGTGAGTTCCATCCCCTCAATGCTGGTTATAGAATGACATCACAGTTGATCACATGACTCTGGCACAGTTCACACTAACAGCATTTCTAAGATCTGTTGCAGTATTTGAAAATTACAGAATTTTTTGTTTAACCATAAACATTTAATCAGTTAAAATAACATTGTTGATTTTTAACTTTAGCATCTATACAAGTCAGTGTGATTGTCAAAGGACAGAAAATTGTTAACAAAACTATTTACAAAACTTCAGCTACCAATGCTGGCATATGTTACAAATGCACTGCCCTCTACTACCTGGTACAGATGGCAATACTTCACATTGTCACCCCAGTTCTAGTCTAAAGCATGATTTCCAGAGATATTCTTTTTTTTGGCTATTATTTGGCATTTTTTCCTGTTTGGGTGTAAGTAAGCTAACTCTCAATAAACTAGCACATAGTAATGCATTCATGGGTAGCATTTATTCTACTGGGCATGCCTATATTACTTCTTTGAAAACTAACTTCAGCGAATGGCTGTTCATTGAATGTAAATCAGCGAATGGCCATTCATTGAATGTTCACATTAATGAACATTTCCCAGGACAGTGAGGTACTTGGCCAAAATACTGACCATTGCACACACCACAGTATATCAAACCCACCAAGGTGGAGGCTATGCCTCACAATCCTCCCCAACCTCCCTACTTATATATACCAACACTGAGATCGCATTACAGTAGGAAAAAGGGCAAATTTCCTAAAGTTGACCAAGTAACCCACTGCCCTGTGAAAAAACATTTGCTAATGTGAACGTTTGCTGAACAGCCATTCACTGTTTTTTGTTCAATGAACGGCCATTCACTGAAGTTAGTTTTCGATGAACTAATATAGATCCCTCCTGGGTAACACAAACAGTTTTGTTGTTACTCATTGTGGTATCTCTCCCATTTTTGTAGTTAGAACAATTTCCATATAGTATAACTTTAGATTTTTCCTTTAGTTTTTAAAATATTGTTATGTTTCAATTAACTAATATAATGGTGGACAGTGTCTTAAATAAGGATACAACTGTCATTGCAGAGGCTAGTGGATAACAGGTTTATCATGGAATGTTAGACGGCTTTATATGGGGCACAAATGAAGTGCTAGTTTGAGTTTTTCTGCTGGAAACAAAACGGCAGGAAGGAGTGGAATCTTGAATAAGTATTGGAATGGATTGGTGGTTGGCAGTGTTGCAAACACTGCCAGAAATGTAAATGAAATACTGGGAGTAGATAACAATGGGTAGTGAGAGAGTATGGAGTGAGACATGGCTGGCAGGTGGGTGATAGCTGAAATCAGGTTAAAGGGCACATATCTTCTCTTGGGTATTTTCTATGGACCTGTAGAGGATGCCTGTTTTCCCTTTGAAAATTTCTGGAGACATTATTGCAAATGGAGGCACCATCTGTACCACTTATCATAGAGGGAGATTTTAATGTGTCCCTAGATCCCATACTAGATAGATTGCCAGTGAGAAAGGTTCAACTAGCTGATAATACAGGGAAATTACAGGAGTTTCTCACATCAGTCTGCTGGATGGGGTGGTGTATTCTCAGTCACAAACAATAGATTTCACTTGTTTTGCTCCTACTAATGAAGAAGACAGAAGACTAGAACATTTTTTTTATAAGTGCAAAGGCAGTGTTCTTTCTTGGTGTGGGGGGGGGGTGCATGTCCCCATTCCCGCTCTCTGATCATAGTTACATAGTAATGGAGCTCGAGAGCTTTTTTTATCTTCATCATTGTGATAGTGCTGTTGTGTTTGATTTAGTGTTGAGTTTTGTGTCACATTTCTGTTGTGTTCCTAGAGGAATAACAGTACAGATGCCTGCTGCTGGCAAATGCAAGCTCAAGTGTGTTCTGCACTTGTGAGGTTTTTGAAAAGGGAACTTTTGAGTAGGCACATGTGCACAGGTAGCATAAGTGATTGAATGTGTATGAATGAAACAGTAAGTGAGAAAACGTGTATATATATATATATATATATATATATATATATATATATATATGTGTGTGTGTGTGTGGAAGAGTAATGTGTTACATTGTGCTAAATATGGGAAAATTGTATGTCAATTCGCATTTCCATGTGCTTGTTTTAGCTCAGTATCACACTAACTTAAATGCTGGAATATCAGAAATCTGGGGGTTCTGTTCCCTCAACAGGTAACTGGATTCATTTTCTAGTAGTGACAATGCAGTGATTTATATGGAGAGTGCTACGTTTCTGAGTGTGCAGTCCTTCAGAGAAAACTTTAAATTGAGACCCTATATGCCTGAGTCATTAATAGCTTAGCTAGATGCAAAGTACTTGTCCTAACAAGAAGGAGGATATCCTTAGTGCCCCGGACAAATGTTCCTATATTTTTATTTTATTTATTTTTTTATTTTACATTTGTTAACCGGGCTAGTCTAGCTGGATATATGTCCATTTTCAGTAGAGGCCCGGGGAGAAAAGCTCCACACATAAATCAATACAAAGAGACATATTAATAAAAAAATTTAAGTACAATAAGAATATACATTTAGTAATAAGAACAACAAATACCTAAGGCACTCACAAAAATTATACTAGGTCAGTAGAAGCATAACATTAAAAAGCTAAAGATTAGCAATTAGTTTTCAATAATCTGTCAAAGAGAAAGAGGTAAAGCGGGAGATTTGAAGGGATTAATGTAGTAATACAAGAGAGGGAAAAAGTGAGAAACAGTAGTCAAGTAAGGAGACGAAGTGGGAAGATGGAAGAGAGGGTAGGGGAGAGAAAGGGAGGAGTGAGTCAGAGCATAAGAAGAGAGCAACAGGGCAAGAAAAAAGAAATAGTGTGTATAGCTAGTAAGCACAGTATATAGTTATAGTAGAGTAGGGGGAGTGAAGAAGGTTAGTCAGGAGTCCTGCAGGAACAAAGCCAGTGGTTTTGGAAGTACTGTTTGATTTTTTGTTTGAAGAGTGGTAAGGAGGAGATTAGAGTGATATCAGAGGGTAGCAGATTCCATGTCCTACCTACAGTATTAGTGAACAGAGAGTCACCAGCTAAGTTATGGGATTTTACAGATTTGGTCATAAGTTTAGAAGAAGATCGAAGGGAGGTAAGATTGTTATAAGGGATTAAAAGTTGAGAAATTATTGGGGTGTTATCCGGTTGGTAAAGTATCTTGTGGGCAATAGTAAGTTGTGAGATCATAAGACAGTTTTGTAGCTCTAGCCAGCCTAGGAGTTTTAGGTTATGACAGTGATGTGTTCTGAAAGGGTTACTGGTGGCAAAGCGAGCAATGCTATTGTAACAAGTTGCTAGTTTATTTAGGTTAGCCTTGTTAAGGTTAGTGAAAATAGGTGAGGCGTAAAAGAGAGTAGATATCAGATGGGAGTGGGTGATAGTAGCTCTGGTAGAAGGTGTAAGAAATGGTTTAATACGGTATAATGAACCTATTTTTTTGTTAACTGTTTTGATGATGTTATTGATGTGTTGATCAAAAGTGAGATTGTTATCAATGGTTATTCCTAGCAGTTTAGTTGTCGTGTCTCAGGAGAGATGACAGTGGTGTCATTAGACAAGATGTTGAAGTTTAATGGGGAGGCTCGAGTGGTAGGAGTGAAAAGGAGAAGTTTAGTTTTTTTAGCATTGAGGAGGAGGTACCGTCTAGTAAACCAAGTTTCTACAGTGTTGAAGATAGTTTGAGTTAGAGAGAGTAGCTCTGAAGAGGTAGATGCTGAACAAATAATAGTGGAGTCGTCAGCGTATTGGATGCAGGTAGCTTGAGGGATTACAGTGTTAAGATCGTTTATGTAAAGGGAGAAGAGAATACTGCATTCATCCTTCCCCGAAAAAAGAGACTGCTAGACTAGTGAGGTTAACAGTGAGTAAATAAAATAATAAATATCAAGCAAAGTGTTTTACTGGCAGCCAAAATGAAATGTTCAGACTCTAAGAAAGAATCATAGCTGGCTACAAATAGTGAGAAAGTAACAATGTAAGTCAGCGGTGGTATTATATAACTTTACATACATTTGAATGCACAAAGAGTTTTGACAGTTGACCACTTTTGTTAAGTTCAACTGAGTGTTGCAGGGTCTATCTTTAATATCTGCTGAGGAAGGAAATAACAAGGTCAAAGGAAGTACAAGGCAGTTAAGCCACATGAAAACGTACACCATGCCAGTATCCACCTTTGGACTGTACCTCACTTTTCAAGGATAGCTGGGACAATCAACCCAGAGGTGAGTTTGTGAATACCCATCCAGTTTTCTAGTTTCCATTTGAATTATGTTAATATATACCTCTGCTTAATTTTCATTGAGATCCTATTCCAGAATTGGGTAAGATATATAATGAATATCAGTCTCTCTATACACTTGTAGAATGCACATAGGTGAGCATGAAACAACAATGCACATA
>NC_056734.1:379529962-379747462 GCF_019279795.1 Protopterus annectens | reverse complement strand
GTCAGCCCTGTCTCTTATGCCAGAGTCCTATAGGGTAGATAGTATATGGACCCGTCAGACAATAATCCCAGAATTCATACTTGTGCCCCTTTCACCCTGATATTGTTAAGAATCTACTAATGCACTTGTTTGCCTACAAAAATACAGATTTCTGTTTATGTTTCATGTGACTGCAGAGATTTTCAAATGTTTGTATAAGCAGCTTATGATACAAATGTGACATCTGTCTCAGTTTCGATCTTAAAGCTTAATGGGAGTTCCATGAATTGGGAGTATGACTTTCCAGCCTGATTCAATATTGCTCACAATAGTGACTGTACCCAGGAAATGCTTTCTGAATCCTTTCCTGAGATTCACAGTGGCTATTTCTTGTCAGTCATTAAACTAAGCTAGTGAAAGCAACTGTCCAATCAGGTTGCATTTCTGACAACTTCTGCCACGTTCAGCACACTACTTTGATTCAGCATGTAAACACTTATACCTAGGGTTGCCACCTTTCGTTGTGGTTAAAACTGGAGTAAAGCCACACTCCTTGCATCACCAGTAACCCCACCCACCCAACCCCTCTCCCACCCATATTCCACCCATTTTGTGACATCACAGTGACATCACTGGGTGGGAATGCCCTCTTTTTCCATTTCCGCTGCCTGTTTTTGACTGATTTACTATGCTTTTCTACAGAAAAAGCCGATTTACAAACTTCGATAGTCTGTTTCTTTTTTGAAACAGAATACCGGAGTTTGTACAGTGTTTTCCGGACTACCGGAGAATCAGTTTGATTTCCAGATAGTCTGGAAAAAAAACAGAGAGGTGGCAACCCTACTTATACCTCATATTTTGCTAAGCTTACATTAACTCTGCATCTTGTGCATGTGGTCAGTATCTAGGATGCTAACTACATGTGCTGTTTTCTTTGCATTTTGCATCATTTTCTGTACTTGTGCTAGCATTTTGTCAGCTTACTAGTTTAAATTCAGCCTTCAGATGTACCTTGTCAGTTTCTAGATTAAGCCATCTCAATCACAATAATGCCTCTAGTTTGTAAACCACAGAAAAACAGCTAACAATCCAAACCTCAGCCAAGGAAGCCACTGTTTGCCAAGAAATACAAAGTTCTATGCCAAAAAATGAAAAATTATTTTATTGTAGGTAAGCGCTTTTGTGGTGCTATTCACACCACTTGTTCAGACCTTTTACAACCATGCATCACATTACTCTATACTTTATACTAAAATTGGAATCAGCCCATTAACTTAATTGATTCAGTTGAATAAATTAACCTGTTAATCACCCATGGAAAACTTCTATAAAAGCTATACAAAGGTTACACAAGCTCAAACAGTCATAAACTTCATTCTGCTATAAAAACCTATAGAAAGAGATGCATATATAACAAGTAAAGATGCATATATGAACAATACATATAAAAAACATATATAAAAATCACTTATAAAAACACTTATACAAAACTTATAGATGCATACTTTTAGAAACAGGTACATTCATACAAAAAATATAAAATAAATATATGCATACATTTCTCTCTTTCTATATCTAACCAAAGGGGTACTTAGTTATTATTTAATATATAAAATATAAAAGAGTACTAAATGACTTTTATGTAATTAAATCAAAGGCCTATTCCACAAAACAGGTTTAAGGGGGATCCTGTCATTTAGTCCTTGACCCCTATCTGCTCTCAATCTGATGATCCAGCGTGACTCTGAAGTCTCAGTTCTGTTTATAATGCCCCCCCCCATATCATTTTCTCTTATTAGTTCTATCACTTGGAAGCTAAATGTTTGCTCTGGCCCCTTGCTTTGCACATGCTTAGCCAATGCATTTGTCACATTTTGGTTCCTATTGTGTAATAAATGTTGTCATATTCTGAACCTCAATTCCCTGTTGGATTTTCCTACATAGAAACTCAAACAATTATAGCACACTGCTATATATACTACGTTCTTGCTATTGCAGGTAGCTTGAACATTAAACACATATTCTCTACCTATATCAGGGTGTAAGAAATTATTACTAGCATCTATATATCTGCACTGATTGCATCTAGTGCATGGTAATGTGCCCTTATTAATAGTGATGTTTCTGCTTAATGATTGTTTGGCTTCTGTGGGATAACATAAATGTCTGTCTCTTCAGACACTTTCTATTTTTAAAGGGGAAACTTGTTTTTTCTCCTACTATCTCCCTTATATTGGGATCATGTGTCAAAATGGGCCAGTGCTTCTTAATGACTCCTGTTATAACAGACATATTACTTGAATATTGGGTAGGTACTCTCAGAACTTTCTTTTTTACTATTGGATTCATAGTTGCATTATTCCTATTGTCAGAGAAATAGGGCTTCCCAGTTGTATCTCTTAACTTGGCACTCTCATCTATTATATCAGTTGTAATATGGTCAGTATAACCCCTTCTCTCTAAATCTCTGTCTCAGATCAGTAATCTCTTGATCAAAGTCCTCTTCCCTTGCTGTTAACCTAGATGCTTTCAATGTTTGCCCTTTTACAACATTTTTAAAAATGTGTCTGAGGTGCATGCTCTCTCGGTGCAGAATGATATTTCTATGACACTCCTTTTGATATAATTTGGTAGTTATTTGACCCTCTCTTGTCTTGAAAACCTTACCATCTAGAAACTCTACTTCCTTATCTGAAATGTTCATTTCAAAGGTTAGAAAGGATGTATTGGTGTTAACATCATGGTAAAACCTATCAAGTTCTTCCTGGCTACTATCCCATAACAAGAAGAGGTCATCTAAGAAATGCTTATAGAATATTATCTGCTTCCAAGTGCCATTGCTTATACTGTTATTCTCCCATAAGGCCATGACTAAGTTTGTGTAGCTGTGGGCACTAGAAGTGCTCATGGCCACCCCTTCTTTTTGTAAATACAAAGCAGGGTCAAATAACATAACATTGTTCGTGAGCACCTGCTCCATCAATAGACAAATTAATTCTATTTTGTCTGTGATCTGGGCAACCAAACTGATATCCATATAGTTGGAGAGAACACTAAGACCATTAGTAGACAAGAATGCAACTATTCTAAGAGATACCAAACAGTTCTTAAACCAATTATATGATTTTTTGAAAAGCATTAATTTAAATCTGGATAATGTGATGTTAGTTACACTAGATGTCCGTTCCCTTTTTACATCAATTCCCAATTATTTGGGAGTTGACATGCTAAGGGAATATTTAACTAAGGATGGCACTTATACACAGACAAAAATAGAATTAATTTGTCTGTTGATGGAGAAGGTGCTCATGAACAATGTTATGTTATTTGACTATACTTTGTATTTGCAAAAAGAAGGGGTGGCCATGGGCACTTCTAGTGCCAACAGCTATGCAAACTTAGTCATGGCCTTATGGGAGAATAACACTATAAGCAATGGCACTTGGAAGCAGATAATATTCTATAAGAATTTCGTAGATGACCTCTTTTTGTTATGGGATGGTAGCCAGAAAGAACTTGATTGGTTTTACCATGATGTTAACACCGATACATCCTTTCTAACCTTTGAAATGAAGTTTTCAGATAAGGAAGTGGAATTTCTAGATGCAAAGGTGTTAAAGACAAGAGAGGGTCAAATAACTACCAAATTATATTGAAAGGAGTGTTATAGAAATACCATTCTGAACCGAGAGAGCATGCACCCCAGACACATCTTTAAAAATGTTGTAAAAGGGCAAACATTGAGAGCATCTAGGTTAACAGCAAGGGACGAGGACTTTGATCAAGAGATTATTGACTTGAGACAGAGATTTAGAGAGAGGGATTATACTGACCACATTACAACTGATATAATAGATGAGAATGCCAAGTTAAGAGATACAACTGGGAAGCCCTATTTCTCTGACAATAGGAATAATACAACTATGAACCCAATAGTAAAAAAGAAAGTTCTGAGAGTACCTACCCAATATTCAAGTAATATGCCCCTTATAACAGGAGTCATTAGGAAGTACTGGCCCATTTTGAAACATGATCCCGATATAAGGGAGATAGTAGGAGAAAAACTAAGTTTCTCCTTTAAAAATAAAAAGTCTCTGAAGAGACATTTATGTTATCCTACAGAAGCCAAAGAATCATTAAGTAAAAACGTCACCACTAATAAGGGCACATTACCATGCACTAGATGTAATCAGTGCAGATATATAGATGCTAGTAATAATTTCGTACACCCTAATACAGGAAGAGAATATGTGTTTAATGTTCAAGCTACCTGCAATAGCAAGAACTTAGCATATATGGCAGTGTGCAATAATTGTTCAAGTTTCTATGTAAGAAAAACTAACAGGGAATTGAGGTTCCGAATACGAGAACATTTATTACACATTAGGAACCAGAATGTGACAAATGCATTGGCTAAGGATCTGCAAAATAAGGGTCCAGAGCATGCATTTAGCTTCCAAGTGATATAACTAATAAGAGAAAATGACAGGGGGGGCATTATAAACAGAACTGAGACTTCAGAGTCATATTGGACCATCAGATAGAAGATAGGGGTCAAGGGCTAAATTACAGGATCCCCCTTAAACCTGTTTTGCTGAATAGGCCTTTGCTTTGATTACATAAAAGTAATTTAGTACTCTTTTATATATTAAATAATAACTAAGTACCCCTTTGGTTAGGTGTAGAAAGAGAGAAATGTATGTATGCATTTATTTTATATTTTTGTATGAATGTACCTGTTTCTAAAAGTATGCATATATAAGTTTTTTTATAAGTGTTTTTATGTGTTTTTATATATGTTGTTCATATATGCATCTTTACTTGTTACATATGCATCTCTTTCTATAGGTTTTTATATCAGAATGAAGTTTATGACTGTTTGAGCTTGTGTACCCTATGTATAGCTTTTATAGAAATTTTTCATGGGTGATTAACAGGTTAAATTATTCAACTGAATCAATTAAGTTAATGAGCTGATTCCAATTTTAATATAAAGTATAGAGTAATGTGATGTGTGATTGTAAAAGGTCTGAACAAGTGGTGTGAGTAGCACCACAAAAGCGCTTACCTACAATAAAATAATTTTTCATTTTTTGGCATAGAACTTTTTATTTCTTGGCAAACAGTGACTTCCTTGGCTGAGGTTTGGATCGCTAGCTGTTTTTCTGTGGTTTACAGATAAGTTTGGTTGTTGCTGGTCATTCATTTACACTAACTGTGATCTAGAGAAACTGTATGTCTCTAGTTTGTTTATCCTTTGTCTGGGTAAACACACAATTTTTAACAGTTCATAAAATTTTTGACAAAAGCTTCCGCAAACTCTCGTTTAAGGTAAACATTTCTGTAAAAGCATGCTCTTTCATGAATAATAACAAAACGTTCATTGAGTTTACTTATTGCTGACTCCTTGTAATACTGCAGCTATCAACAGACAAAACTGTAAATGGCTTCCACTCATATATAACATAAAATGATTACTGGTACTTTGTCACTTTTTCCATCCAGGTGGCTGCATTTCAAAAATATGTGAATCTCTGCCACCATAATAGTCAGGCAAGTTGTATCACATAGCTGAGTGGTTCCAATGGGTCAGTTCTGGCCAGTTTTCATAAATTTCAGTAATCATAGTAGGAAGCTGATAATCAGTGAAGCAACTTTATTTAGAGGTAAATCATCTGTTCTTCAGTAAATAGTGACTCAAGCTGAACTGACTGGCATCTGCTCAGCTAACTGTTTGTCCTTTTCTAAACATTTTATACAACAAAATGGTACCTTTACTTGTAAAGTAACATAATGAGCTGTACCAGTTGTCCAGTGGTCTCGGCCTTTGTCGTTAATGGTGACACTTGATACCAGCCTTTTGCTATGCTGTCATTATTTTGAGCTGTTAAAGTTGTTTGCCTCCACTTGTCAAATAGTAGAGCAGACTTTATGTGTGTGTGTATGTATATATATATATATATATATATATACATATATATTTATGGTACTGTGTTAAAAATGCACATCTACATGTATGTGTTTAATGCTGTACACAATTTTTGTCATTAGGAAAACCTATCAGCACTAAAGATATGCAAGTAAATGAAAAACACATTGTTTTTCACATGACTAGGTAGGAAGGAAATACAGAAGCCCATTGTAACCAATGACCCCCAAATGTGGTTGTTACTGCATAGATTTTACAGCGGGAAAACAAATCACATATTTTGCTGCAGAGACATATTACTGGATGGTTTTCACCAGTAGAGTATCAGTAAAATTTGATTTATGACATTGCATTGTAGTGGTTTCTATACTAAATAGGTGACTTGTCTTCATTTAAAAGAAACTTTAACCCAAGTTCTTCCTAGACTGGCAGACTTCTAAGTGTTTAATGACTTCACAACATCCTTCAAGAAAGCTGTTTCTAATGTGTATGGATAACAGATGAATATGTACAATTATTAAATCTTTTGGCCAGTGTTTGGTGAAGACTTTAAAAGTGGTTCATAATGCGGCAGTAAACCTTACAGCTAAACTGTAAATATACCCTAATTGCACTGTTTTACTTAACTCATAATATATAACTCCCACAAAAAAAAATCCTTTTCTCTAACCTTCCTGCTAATTGCAGTGCCTGTAATACTGGAAAATGTGGAAATTCTGCACATTCTAGAGATTAAGAAATGTCATGTTTAAATTATGTGCAGTAAATAGGTTAGACATATTAAATGTTTCTAAGGCATGCCACAAAAAATCATGCAACCTATTAAGTCAGAACAGTAATGTAATAATAGTGTGTTGGGAAAGAATTTTCCAAATTCTTAGATAAAATCATCGATTTTTTTGTAATTATTGTTTCTCTTCAATCAAATTTTATAATTCTACTTGTTTTACTATTGGGTTGATCTAAGATGTTTGTTTCCACAGCATTCCTTATATTCTGTTCATAATTTTCTTATTTTTCAGCTGCCTCAGTTTAATTATTATTACATTGCTACTTGTTATAGGTTCTAGTTCTCAGACTGGAAAATGTTTTTCTTTTTTTTCATGTAAATATTGTTAGCTATTCATACTTTATTATTCTGGTTTATGTATATATGTTTGGATAATTTTGTTATTTTACAGTTTAAAACGTCTTTCATTAAAAGATATTGGAGTTAAGAATCCATTTAATGAAGCAAATGTGAATTTAATTTGATTTACTTTGCATACATCCCAACTAAAAAAAAAAAAAAAACATCCTGTTTTATACTATGACAGTACTCTACTTTTTATTTCAATCTCCATAATATTCAAGGAGCAGCTTTTTAAATAAAACATAAGAGACATTAATATTGAACAAAGATATTATGTAGTCCACTGGTCAAACCACTGAGTTGCTAGAATGAAAGCTCAGCAATAGAGACTAATATATTGAGCAAGGAACCAAGTGTAAAAGATGCATATTACATAAAGCACATCTTTCACTGGTGATGGGAGTTGGGCCAGACTAGTGTAAAACTTAGAAAAAGTAGTTGAGCTCAGTATAGTCAAAGGCAGATCATACAACGACCCCCCCCCCCATTAATATTCAAAAATGTGCACGCTGATTGGTCAGCATGCACGTTGTAAATCAGAGTTATAGTAATGGAAAAAGGTCCGGTCAGCCAGACTTTTTCCATTACTATAACTCTTTTTTTACAGCAACGGAGAACGCAAGATCTCCGTTGATTCACACTGTCTCGCTATGTTAAACGAGTTTAACATAGCGAGACAGCTTTAAAAAAAGCAACAGAGATTCTCTGTTGCTTTTTCTAAAGCTGTCTCGTTATGTTAAACGCCTTTAACATAGCGAGACAGTTTGTAAAAAGCAACGGAGATCTTGCTTTCTCCATTGCTTTTTTCAAAACTGTCTTGCTATGTTAAACCCATTTAACATAGCAAAACAGTTTGTAAAAAGCAACGGAGATCTTGTTTTCTCCTTTGCATTTGCCCACAGCTCTGATGTACTGTGTAGGTATACGCATGCGCAGTGCATCAGAACTGAATACAGAATACCAGACAGCTGCGGAAGGGCAGCAAGGAGGCATTATACAATGCCATTATTTAAGAAAAATAATTATTTTTTTTCTTAAATAATGTCATTGTATAATAGCAATAATCCACTTCTGGGTGTGAGTAATGCTGGATTTACCCACGGTTGGCTTTGTTTGTCCACTCGGGCTTCGCCCTCATGACCAAACCACACCAACCGTGGGTAAATCCAGCATTACCCACACACAGGCGTGGGTTATTGCTATAATGTTACATAGTTTGGAATTTCATTAGGAACAGGCTTTGATGAGACATTCCAATGTATAGTTGGGGAATGCAGGTAAAGTACAACATGAGAACTGTAGTTTAGTGTTTGTGGCAGAAACTCAAGCTGCAACAATACTCATGATAAAGGACATTGTAGCAAAGAGAGCAGGAGGCAGTGTTTTGGGCAATATGTTAGTTTTCATAATTTTGTAGTGTTTATATGGTTTAATTTTTATGCTGTATTATGATACTTGGTCAGGTTGAAATGCAAAGACAGAAAAATAAAGATAGTCAGACACACTTCATAAGGGATGCCAGCAACAACCTGCTTATCCATCCGCAGGACATCAACAGTAGGTGAAAGGAGCATTTCCATTATCTTCTGAATGAAGAAAACCCCATAGAAGCTACTGCCCCAGACATGATAAGAGAAGAAGAGGAGCCTACCCTAGAAGAAGTAAGAACAGCACTAAAGAAAATTAAGTCAGGGAAAGAAGCAGGCTCAGATGAGGTCACAGCAGATATGATAAAGGTACTGAATGAGGTAGGAAAGAAATGGCTCTTAAGGGTACTCATAGCAGTGTAGAGAGAGACATATCTCAGATGACTGGAGAATAAGCATATTTGTGCCAGTGTACAAGAACAAACGGTGCATCCACAACTGTAGTCAGTACAGAGGTATCAAACTCCTGTTATATTGCATGGAAGTTCTGGGGAAGGTGATTGAAAAATCAATGCACAGGGTAGTAGAAAGTAAGATGGGAGATGGGCAGTTCAGATTCAGATCAGTATGCAGCATGAATGACCTGATGTTTGCAGTGAGACAGATAGTTGAGGAGAAGCTAGCAATGAGGAAACTGTCCAACTGGGCATTCCTAGACTTGTAGAAAGCATTTGACAAGGTTCCAAGAAAGCTGATTTGGGCAGTACTGCAGTGGTTTAAAGACTCAGAAACATTGGTAGAATTAGTGCAGGCTATGTACAAGGACCTAGTGACTTAAGTACGAACAGTGTTCTGTCTCACACAGGAGTTCCCAGTGGGAGTGAGTGTGCACCAGGGTTCGGCTCAGAGCCCATTGCTCTTCATACTGGTGATGGACTACATTAGCAAATGGGTTGGAGGGAACAGATCAAGAAAGTTGCTGTATGCAGGTGATATGGCATTACAGGCAGAACCTGAATAAGAACTTCAGCAAAGGATAGGGGAATGGAATGCAAAACGGAAGGCACATGGGATGAAACTAAGCACAGATAAGATTGGTAATGGAAGCAAATTGGGGAAATCAGAAGAAACTGAGAATTGAATTAGAAGAGAAGATGGTGAAACAGGTCAATAGTTTCAAGTATCTGGGAGGGGTAGTTAAAGAGAGAGAAAGTCTGAATGAAGAGGTCAAAGCTAGAATCAGAGGGGATACAGCCAACTGGCATAGAGTCACAGGTGTAGTGAATGACAGAAAAATGCTGAAAGTTTAGGTGTATAAGACAGTGGTGTGACCAGTACTACTGTATGTTACAGAAGCCTGGGCAGTAATGACAGAGCAGATGAGGAAGCTAAAGGTGATGGAAATTAAGTGCCTGAAAATGGTGGTAGGATGCACACTGTGGTAAAGACAAAGAAATGAGGACCTAAGAGCAGAATCTGATGAAGAAGATTTGGGACTGACAGGAAGAAGGTAAGAGGAATCGAGGACATCCAGCAAAGAGGTGAATGGATTGTGAGAGAAGATCTGAGACAGTCAGGCAAGAGTGGAAAAGAAGGCAGAATTGTGGCACTGAATGAAGAGAAATGGTGACAGTTAAGATGATACCTCAACCCCATCTAGAAAATGGGGAAGAAAGGTGGATGATGATGATATGTCTATATTGCATTTTGTCATTTTATCTGTATATAATGTGACACATCAGCCATGTTGTCCCTGGGCTGGATGAGGAGGAGATGTCTATATTGCATTTTGTCATTCTATCTGTATATAATGTGACACATCTGCTGTGTTGTCTCAGGGCTGGATGATGAGAATATGCCTATATTGCATTTTGTCATTCTATCTGCTGTGTTGTCCCTGGGCTGGATGATGAGGATATGTCTATATTGCATTTTGTCATTCTATCTGTATATAATGTGACACATCTGCTGTGTTGTCCCTGGGATGGATGATGAGGAGATGTCTATATTGCATTTTGTCATTCTATCTGTATATAATGTGACACATCTGCTGTGTTGTCTCTGGGCTGGATGATGAGGATATGTCTATATTGCATTTTGTCATTCTATCTGTATATAATGTGACACATCTACTGTGTTGTCCCTGGGATGGATGATGAGGAGATGTCTATATTGCATTTTGCCATTCTATCTGTATATAATGTGACACATCTGCTGTGTTGTCCCTGGGCTGGATGATGAGGATATGTCTATATTGCATTTTGTCATTCTATCTGTATATAATGTGACACACCTGCCATGTCCTTGGGCTGGATGATGAGGATATGTCTATATTGCATTTTGTCATTCTATCTGCATATAATGTGACACATCTATCGTGTTGTCCCTGGGCTGTATGATGAGGATATGTGTATATTGCATTTTGTCATTCTATCCGTATTTAATGTGACATAACCGCTGTGTTGTCCCTGGGATGGATGATGAGGATATGTGTATATTGCATTTTGTCATTTTATCTGGATAAAATATGACACGTCTGCCGTGTTGTCCCTGGGCTGAATGATAAGGATATGTCTATATTGCATTTTGTCATTCTATCTGTATATAATGTGAAACATCTGCCGTGTTGTCCTTGGGCTGGATAATGAGGATATGCCTATATTGCATTTTGTCATTCTATCTGCATATAATGTGACACATCTATCTTGTTGTTCCTGGGCTGGATGATGAGGATATGTCTATATTGCATTTTGTCATTCACATCTGTCGTGTCATCCCTGGGGTGGATGATGAGGATATGACTATATTGCATTTTGTCATTCTATCTGTATATAATGTGACACATCTGCCGTGTTGTCCCTGCTGTGGATGATGAGGATATGTCTATATTGAATTTTGTCATACTATCTGTATATAATGTGACACTTCTGCCGAGTTGTCTCTGGGTTGGATGATGAGGATATGTCTATATTGCATTTTGTCATTCACATCTGTCGTGTTATCCCTGGGGTGGATGATGAGGATATGTCTATATTGTATTTTGTCATTCTATCTGTATATAATGTGACACATCTGCCGTGTTGTCCCTGCTGTGGATGATGATATGTCTATATTGCATTTTGTCATTCTATCTGAATATAATGTGACACATCTGCCATGTTGTCCCTGTGCTGGATGATGAGGATATGATTCTATCTGTATATAATGTGACACATCGGCCGTGTTGTCCCTGGGGTGGATGATGAGGATATGTTTATATTGCATTTTGTCATTCTCTCTCTATATAATGTGCACATCTGCCATGTTGTCCCTGGGCTGGATGATGTGGATATGTCTAGATTGCATTTTATCATTCTATCTGTATATAATGTGACGGGTCTACCTGATAACACCGACACGTGGAAACACTGGCAACGAAATCACCGACACCACAAAACCAAAAGTTCAAAAACACAAAACTTCACATGCCCGACAAACCACAATCCCGACAATCAACAAACAAAACAAATCCCCTGTCCAAAATGCACACACACAACACAAGCCCTCCAAAAACCTTACAAACCTACCTTAAACCTTACATACACAACTATCTATGCACCAACCTTAACTCAAACCCTAACCATAAGGTCCGCCACTATCGCACACTCACCTAACCAGCGCCCTAACGCTAACTCACTTAACCCACCCCTAACCCTACAGTCTGTCACTATCGCACACTCACCTGACCAGCACCCTAATCCTAACTCACTTAATCCACCCCTAACCATAACTCCACACTTAACTTAACATGTCGGTGCTCTCAACGTCGGGATTTTCAACTGTCGATCATCTCTGTTGTTGATCTTCCAGTGTCGGTGTTCTCATCATTGGCATTTTGCAGTTTCATCGTTATCAGGTAGACCCAATGTAACACATCTATCATGTTGTCCCTTGGCTGGATGATGAGGATATGTCTATATTGCACTTTGTCATTCTATCTGTATGTAATGTGACACATCTGTTGTGTTGTCCCTGGGCTGGATGATGAGGATATGTCTATACTGCATTTTGTCATTCTATCTGTATATAATATGGCACACCCCTGCCATGTTGTCCCTGGGCAGGATGATGAGGATATGTCTATATTGCATTTTGTCATTCTATCTTTATATAATGTGACATATCTATCGTGTTGTTCCTGGGCTGAATGATGAGGATATGTCTATATTGCATTTTATCATTCACATCTGTCATGTTATCCCTGGGGTGGATGATGAGGATATGTCTGTATTGCATTTTGTCATTCTATCTGTATATAATGGTACACATCTGCCGTGTTGTCCCTGTGGTAGATGATGAGGATATGCCTATATTGCATTTTGTCATTCTATCTGTATATAATGTAACACATCTATCGTGTATTCCCTGGGCTGTATGATGAGGATATGTCTATATTGCATTTTGTCATGCTATCTCGATTTAATGTGACACATCCGCCGTGTTTCCCCTGGGCAGGATGATGAGGATATGTGTATACTGCATTTTGACATTCTATCTGTATAAAATGTGACACATCTGCTGTGTGATTCCTGGGCAGGATGATGAGGATATGTCTATATTGCATTTTGTCATTCTGTCTTTATATAATGTGACACATCTGCCGTGTTGTTCCTGGGCTGGATGATGAGGATATGTCTATATTGCATTTTGTCATTCTATCTATATATATTGTGAAGCATCTGTCATGTTATCCCTGGGCTGGATGATGAGGATATATCTATATTGCATTTTGTCATTCTATCTGTATATAATGTGACACATCTATCATGTTGTCCCTAGGCTGGATGATGAGGATATGTCTATATTGCATTTTGTCATGCTATCTGTGTATAATGTGACACATCTATCATTTTCTTCCAGGGCTGGATGATGAGGATATGTCTATATTGAATTTTGTCATTCTGTCTGTATATAATGTGACACATCTGCAGTGTTGTCTCTGGAGTGGGAGATTAGGATATGTCTATATTGCATTTTGTCATTCTATTTGCATATAATGTGACACATCTGCCGTGTTGCCCCTAGGGTGGATGATGAGGATATGTCTATATTGCATTTTGTCATTCTATCTTTATATAGTGTGATACATTTGCCATGTTGTCCCTAGGCTGATCGATGAGGATATGTGTATATTGCATTTTCCAATTCTCACTGTATAAAATGTGACTCACCTGCCATGTTGTCCCTGGGCTGTATGATAAGGATATGTCTATATTGCATTTTGTCATTCTATCTGTATATAATGTGACACATCTATCGTGTTGTCCCTGGGCTGGAATGTGAGGATATGTCTATATTGCATTTTGTCATTCTATCTGTATATAATGTGACACATCAATTGTGTTGTCCCTGGGCTGGATGATGAGGATATGTCTTTATTGCATTTTATCATTCTATCTACATATAATGCGACACATTTATCGTGTTGTCCCTGGCTGGATGTTGAGGATATGTCTATATTGCATTTTCTCATTTTATCTGTATATAATGTGACACATCTGCTGTGTTGTCCTTGGGCTGGATGATGAAGATATGTCTATATTGCATTTTGTCATTCTATCTGTATATAATGCGACACATTTATCGTGTTGTCCTTGGGCTGGATGTTGAGGATATGTCTATATTGCATTTTGTCATTCTATCTGTATATAATGTGACACATCTGCTGTGTTGTCCTTGGGCTGGATGACTAAGATATGTCTATATTGCATTTGTCAGTCTATCAGTATATAATTTGACACATCTGCCATATTGTCCCTGGGCAGGATGATGAGGATATGTCTATATTGCATTTTGTCATTCTATCTTTATATAATGTGACATATCTATCGAGTTGTTCCTTGGCTGGATGATGAGGATATGTCTGTATTGCATTTTGTCATTCACATCTGTCATGTTATCCCTGGGGTGGATGATGAGGATATGTCTATATTGCATTTTGTCATTCTATCTGTAAATAATGTGACACATCTGCCATGTTGTCCCTGGGCTGGATGATGAGGATATGTCTATATTGTGTTTCGTCATTCTGTCTGTATATAATGTGACACATCTATCATGTTGTCCCTGGGCTGGATGATGAGCATATGTCTACATTGCATTTTGTCATTCTATCTGTATATAATGTGACACATCTATCGTGCTGTCCTTGTGCTGGATCATCATCATTCTCTTTCGGCTTTTCCCGTTAGGGGTCGCCATAGCGGATCATCTCTTTCCATTTCTTCCTATCCTCTGCATCTTGCTCTGTCACACCAACCGCCTGCATGTCCTCTCTCACCACGTCCATAAACCTTATCTTAGGCCTTCCTCTATTCCTCTTACCTGGCAGCTCCATCCTTAGCATCTTTTTCCCAATATACCCATCATCCCTCCTCAGCACATGCCCAAACCAACGCAATCTCGTCTCTCTTGCTTTGTCTCCAAACTGTCCAACATGAGCTGACCCTCTAATATACTGATTCCTAATCATATCCATCCTAGTCACACCGATTGCAAATCTTAACATCTTTAACTCTGCCACATCCAGCTCTGACTCCTGCCTTTTTGTCAATGCCACTGTCTCCAACCCATATAACATAGCTGGTCTCACTACCCTCTTGTAGACCTTCCCTTTCACTCTTACTGGTACCCGTCTGTCACAAATCACTCCTGACACTCTTCTCCACCCATTCCACCCTGCCTGTACTCACTTCTTCACCTCTGTTCCACATTCACCATTACTCTGAACTGTTGATCCCAAGTACTTAAACTCGTCCACCTTTGCCACCTCTACTCCCTGCATCCTCACCATTCCTCTACCCTCCCTCTCATTTACACACATATATTCTGTCTTAGCCCTGCTGACCCTCATTCCTCTGCTCTCTAGAGCATATCTCCACCTCTCCAGAGTCTCCTCAACCTGATTCCTACTCTCACTGCAGATCACAATGTCATCTGCAAACATCATAGTCCACGGGGCCTCCTGTCTGATCTCATCTGTCAACCTGTCCATCACCACTGCAAATAAGAAAGGACTCAGAGCTGATCCTTGATGTAATCCCACCTCCACCTTAAACAGATCTGTCACTCCCACTGCAGTCCTCACCACTGTCACACTACCCTCGTACATATCCTGTACCATTCTTACGTACTTTTCTGCCACTCCCGACTTCCTCATACAATACCACAACTCTTCTCTAGGCACCCTGTCATATGCTTTCTCCAAGTCTACAAAGACACAATGCAACTCCTTCTGACCGTCTCTGTATTTCTCCAACAACACTCTCAGAGCAAACATTGCATCTGTAGTGCTCTTTCCTGGCATGAAACCATACTGCTGATCACTAATCATCACCTCCCTTCTTAACCTTGCTTCCACTACTCTTTCCCATAACTTCAAGCTGTGACTAATCAGTTTTATCCCTCTGTAGTTACTGCAGCTCTGCACATCACCCTTATTCTTAAAGATAGGTACCAAAACACTTTTTCTCCACTCCTCAGGCGTCCTCTGACTTTTCAAAATTTCATTAAACAATCTAGTTAGAAATTCCACTGCCATTTCTCCTAAGCACCTCCATGCTTCCATTGGTATGTCATCTGGGCCAACAGCCTTTCCATTCTTCATCCTCTTCATAGCTGCCCTTACTTCCTCCTTGCTAATCTGTTTCACTTCCTGATTCACTATCCCCACATCATCCAACCTTCTCTCTCTCTCATTCTCTTCATTCATCAGCCTCTCAAAATACTCTTTCCATCTACTCAACACACTCTCCTCTCTTGTGAGTACCTTTCCCTCACTATCCTTTATCACCCTTACATGCTGCACATCTTTCCCAGCTCTGTCCCTCTGTCTAGCTAATCGGTACAGGTCCTTTTCTCCCTCTTTAGTGTCCAATCTCTCATACAACTCTCCATATGCCTTATCCTTAGTTTTGCCACCTCTCTCTTTGCCATGCCTCATCTCCTTATACTCATGTCTACTTTCTTCATCTCTTTGACAATCCCACTTCTTCTTCGCCAGCCTCTTCCTCTGTATACTCTCCTGTACTTCCTCATTCCACCACCAGGTCTCATTGTCCTCCTTCCTCTGTCCAGATGTCACACCAAGCACCTTTCTAGCAGTCACCCTTACTAGTTCTGCTGTAGTTACCCAGCTATTCGGTAACTCTCCACTGCCTCCCAGTGCTTGTCTTAACTCTTCCCTAAACTCCACTTCACAATCACCCTTTTTTAACTTCCACCATTTAATCCTTGGCACAGCTTTCACACTCCTCCTCCTCTTCTTGATCACCAATGTCATTCTACATACCACCATTCTATGCTGCTTAACTACACTTTCCCCTGCCACCACTTTACAGTCTCCAATCTCCTTCAGACTGGCCCTCCTACATAGTATATAATCAACCTGTGAGCATCTTCCTCCACTCTTGTACATCACCCTATGCTCCACCCTCTTCTTAAAATACGTATTCACCACAGCCATGTCCATCCTTTTCGCAAAATCCACAATCATCTGACCTTCTGCATTCCTTTCCTTAACACCATACCTACCCATCACTTCCTCATCCCCTCTGTTCACTTCACCAACATGCCCATTAAAGTCCACTCCAATCACTAGTCTCTCACCCTTGGGTACACTCACCACAACTTCATCCAACTCACTCCAAAATTTCTCTTTCTCATCCATCGCACCCAACTTGTGGAGCATATGCACTAACAACATTCATCATTACACCATCAATTTCGAGCTTCATAAACATCACTCGGTCAGACACTCTCTTCACGTCTAAAACACTCTTGGCATATTGTTCCTTTAGTATAACCCCTACCCCATTTCTCCTGCCATCCACACCATGATAAAACAATTTGAACCCATTTCCTAAACACCTGGCCTTACTTCCTTTCCATCTGGTCTCTTGCACACACAATATATCAACCTTCCTTCTCTCCATCATATCAGCTAGCTCTCTTCCTATACCAGTCATACTGCCAACATTCAAAGTTCCTACCCTCACTGCTACACTCCTAACCTTCCTCCTATCTTCCTGCCTTCTGGCATGCCTTTGCCCTCCTCTTCTCCTTCGGCCAACAGTAGCCCAATTTCCGCCAGCACCCTGTTGGCTTGTATTTTGTCATTCTATCTGTATATAATGTGACACATCAGTCGTGTTCTCCCTGGGTTGGATGATGATGATATGTCTATATTGCATTTTGTCATTATATCTGAATATAATGTGACACATGTATCGTGTTGTTTCTGTGCTGAATGATGAGCATATGTCTATATTGCATTTTGTCATTCTATCTGTATATAATGTGACACATCTGCCATGTTGCCCCTAGGTTGGATGATGAGGATATGTCTATATTGCATTTTGTCATTCTGTCTGTATATAATGTGACACATCTGCCATGTTGTTCCTGGGCTGGTCGATGAGGATACGTGTATATTGCATTTTCCAATTCTTTCTGTATAAAATGTGACACACCTGCCATGTTGATCCTGGGTTGTATGATAGGATATGTCTATATTGCATTTTGTCATGCTATCTGTATATAATGTGACACATCTGTCGTGTTGTCCCTGGTCTGGAATGTGATTATATGTCTATATTGCATTTTGTCATTCTATCTGTATATAATGTGACCAATCTATCATGTTGTCCCTGGGCTATATGATGAGGATATGTCCATATTGCATTTTGTCATTCTATGTGTATATAATGTGACACATTTATTGTGCTGTCCCTGGGCTGGATGTTGAGGATATGTCTATATTGCATTTTCTCATTCCATCTGTATATAATGTAACACATCTGCCGTGTTGTCCTTGGGCTGGATGATGAAGGTATGTGTATATTGCATTTTCTCATTCTATCTGTATATAGTGTGACACATCTGCCTTATTGTCCCTGATCAGGATGATGAGGATATGTCTATATTGCATTTTGTCATTCTATCTGTATATAATATGACACATTTATTGTGTTGTCTCTGGACTGGATGTTGAGGATATGTCTATATTGCATTTTCTCATTCTATCTGTATATAATGTGGCACATCTGCCGTGTTGTCCTTGGGCTGGATGACGAAGATATGTCTATATTGCATTTGTCATTTTTCAATATATAATGTGACACATTTGCCATATTGTCCCTGGGCAGGATGATGAGGATATGTCTATATTGCATTTTGTCATTCTATCTTTATATAATGTGACATATCTATCATGTTTTTCCTGGGCTGGATGATGAAGATATGTCTATATTGCATTTTGTCATTCACGTCTGTCATGTTATCCCTGGGGTGGATGACGAGAATATGTCTGTATTGCATTTTGTCATTCCATCTGTATATAATGGTACACATCTGCCGTGTTGTCCCTGCGGTGGATGATGAGGATATGTCTATATTGCATTTTGTCATGCTATCTCTATATAACGTGACACTTCTGCTGAGTTGTCTCCTGGTTGGATGATGAGGATATGTCTATATTGCATTTTGCCATTCTATCTGTATATAATATGACATATTTATCGTGTTGTCCATGGGCTGGGTGATGAGGATATGTCTATATTGCATTTTGTCATTCTTTCTGTATATAATGTGTCACATCTGCCATGTTGTCCCTGGGTTGTATGTTGAGGATATGTCTATATTGCATTTTTTCATTCTATCTGTAAATAATGTGACACATCTGCCATTTTGTCCCTGGGCTGGATGATGAGGCTATGTCTATATTGCGTTTTGTCCTATCTGTGTATAATGTGACACATCTATCATGTTGTCCCTGGGCTGGATGATGAGCATATGTCTACATTGCATTTTGTTATTCTATCTGTATATAATGTGACACATCTGCTGTGTTGTCTCTGGGCAGGATGATGAGAATATGCCTATATTGCATTTTGTCATTCTATCTGTATATAATGTGACACATCTGCTGTGTTGTCCCTGGGCTGGATGATGAGGATATGTCTATATTGCATTTTGTCATTCTATCTGTATATAATGTGACACATCTGCTGTGTCGTCCCTGGGATGGATGATGAGGAGATGTCTATATTACATTTTGTCATTCTATCTGTATATAATGTGACGCATCTGCTGTGTTGTCTCTGGGCTGGATGATGAGTATATGTCTATATTGCATTTTATCATTCTACCTGTATGTAATGTGACACATCTGCTGTGTTGTCCCTGGGATGGATGATGAGGATATGTCTATATTGCATTTTGTCATTCTATCTGTATGTAATGTGACACATCTACTGTGTTGTCCCTGGAATGGATGATGAGGAGATGACTATATTGCATTTTGTCATTCTATCTGTATATAATGTGACACATCTGCTGTGTTGTCCCTGGGCTGGATGATGAGGATATGTCTATATTGCATTTTTTCATTCTATCTGTATATAATGTGACACACCTGCCATGTCCTTGGGCTGGACGATGAGGATATGTCTATATTGCATTTTGTCATTCTATCTATATATAATGTGACACATCTATGATGTTTTCCCTGGGCTGGATGGTGAGGATATGCCTATATTGCATTTTGTCATTCTATCTGTATATAGTGTGACACATCTATCATGTTGTCCCTGGGCTGTATGATGATGATATGTGTATATTTCATTTTGTCATTCTATCTGTATTTAATGTGACATATCCGCTGTGTTGTCCCTGGGCTGGATGATGAGGATATGTGTATATTGCATTTTGACATTCTATCTGGATAAAATGTGACACGTCTGCCGTGTTGTCCCTGGGCTGAATGATGAGGATATGTCTATATTGCATTTTGTCATTCTATCTGTATATAGTGTGAAACATCTGCCGTGTTGTCCTTGGGCTGGATAATAAGGATATGTCTATATTGCATTTTGTCATTCTATCTGCATATAATGTGGCACATCTATCTTGTTGTTCCTGGGCTGGATGATGAGGATATGTCTATATTGCATTTTGTAATTTACATCTGTCATGTTATCCCTGGGGTGGATGATGAGGATATGTCTATATTGCATTTTGTCATTCTATCTGTATATAATGTGACACATCTGCCGTGTTATCCCTGGGGTGGATGATGAGGATATGTCTATATTGCATTTTGTCATACTATCTGTATATAATGTGACACTTCTGCCGAGTTGTCTCTGGGTTGGATGATGAGGATATGTCTATATTGCATTTTGTCATTCACATCTGTCGTGTTATCCCTGGGGTGGATGATGAGGATATGTCTATATTGCATTTTGTCATTCTATCTGTATATAATGTGACATATCTGCTGTGTTGTCCCTGCTGTGGATGATGATATGTCTATAATGCATTTTGTCATTCTATCTGTATATAATGTGACACATCTGCCATGTTGTCCCTGTGCTGGATGATGAGGATATGATTCTATCTGTATATAGTGTGACACATCGGCCGTGTTGTCCCTGGGGTTAATGATGAGGATATGTTTATATTGCATTTTGTCATTCTATCTCTATATAATGTGCACATCTGCCATGTTGTCCCAGGGCTGGATGATGAGGATATGTCTAGATTGCATTTTATTATTCTATCTGTATATAATGTGATGGGTCTACCTGATAACACCGACACATGGAAACACTGGCAACGAAATCACCGACACCACAAAACCAAAAGTTCAAAAACACGAAACTTCACATGCCTGACAAACCACAATCCCGACAATCAGCAAACAAAACAAATCCCCTGTCCAAAATGCACACACACAACACAAGCCCTCCAAAAACCTTACAAACCTACCCTAAACCTTACATACACCACTATCTATGCACCAACCTTAACCCAAACCCTAACCATAAGGTCCGCCACTATCGCACACTCACCTAACCAGCGCCCTAACGCTAACTCACTTAACCCACCCCTAACCCTACAGTCTGTCACTATCGCACACTCACCCGACCCGTGCCCTAATCCTAACTCACTTAATCCACCCCTAACCATAACTCCACACTTAACATAACATGTCGATGTTCTCAATGTCGGGATTTTCAACTGTCAATCATCTTTGTTGTTGATCTTCCAGTGTCTGTGTTCTCATCATTGGCATTTTGCAGTTTCATCATTATCAGGTAGACCCAATGTGACACATCTATCATGTTGTCCCTTGGCTGGATGTTGAGGATATGTCTATATTGCACTTTGTCATTCTATCTGTATATACCGTGACACATCTATCGTGTTGTCCGTGGGCTGGATGATGAGGATATGTCTATATTGCATTTTGTCATTCTATCTGTATGTAATGTGATACATCTGTTGTGTTGTCCCTGGCCTGGATGATGAGGATATGTCTATATTGCATTTTGTCATTCTATCTGTATATAATATGACACACCCCTGCCATGTTGTCCCTGGGCTGGATGATGAGGATATGTCTATATTGCATTTTGTCATTCTATCTGTATATAATGTGACACATCTATGATGTTGTTCCTGGGCTGGATGATGAGGATATGTGTATACTGCATTTTGACATTCTATTTGTATAAAATGTGACACATCTACTGTGTTGTTCCTGGGCAGGATGATGAGGATATGTCTACATTGCATTTTGTCATTCTATCTGTATATAATGTAACACATCTATCGTGTATTCCCTGGGCTGTATGATGAGGATATGTCTATATTGCATTTTGTCATGCTATCTCAATTTAATGTGATACATCCGCCGTGTTGTCCCTGGGCAGGATGATGAGGATATGTGTATACTGCATTTTGACATTCTATCTGTATAAAATGTGACACATCTACTGTGTTGTTCCTGGGCAGGATGATGAGGATATGTCTATATTGCATGTTGTCATTCTATCTGTATATAATGTGACACGTCTGCCGTGTTGTCCCTGGGCTGGATGATGAGGATATGTCTATATTGCATTTTGTCATTCTATCTGTATATATTGTGAAGCATCTGTCATATTGTCCCTGGGCTGGATGATGAGGATATATCTATATTGCATTTTGTCATTCTATCTGTATATATTGTGAAGCATCTGTCATATTGTCCCTGGGCAGGATGATGAGGATATATCTATATTGCATTTTGTCATTCTATCTGTATATAATGTGACACATCTATCGTGTTGTCCCTGGGCTGGATGATGAGGATATGTCTATATTGCATTTTGTCATGCTATCTGTGTATAATGTGACACATCTATCATTTTCTTCCAGGGCTGGATGATGAGGATATGTCTATATTGAATTTTGTCATTCTGTCTGTATATAATGTGACACATCTGCCGTGTTGTCTCTGGAGTAGGAGATTAGGATATGTCTATATTGCATTTTGTCATTCTATTTGCATATAATGTGACACATCTGCCATGTTGCCCCTAGGGTGGATGATGAGGATATGTCTATATTGCATTTTGTCATTCTATCTTTATATAGTGTGATACATTTGCCATGTGGTCCCTAGGCTGAACGATGAGGATATGTGTATATTGCATTTTCCAATTCTCACTGTATAAAATGTGACTCACCTGCCATGTTGTCCCTGGGCTGTATGATGAGGATATGTCTATATTGCATTTTGTCATTTTATCTGTATATAATGTGACACATCTATCGTGTTGTCCCTGGGCTGGAATGTGAGGATATGTCTTTATTGCATTTTGTCATTCTATCTGTATATAATGCGACACATTTATCGTGTTGTCCCTGGCTGGATGTTGAGGATATGTCTATATTGCATTTTCTCATTCTATCTGTATATAATGTGACACATCTGCCGTGTTGTCCTTGGGCTGGATGATGAAGATATGTCTATATTGCATTTTCTCATTCTATCTGTTTATAATGTGACACATCTGTCTTATTGTCCCTGGGCATGATGATGAGGATATGTCTATATAGCATTTTGTCATTCTATCTGTATATAATGTGACACATCTATCGTGTTGTCCCTGGGCTGGATGATGAGGATATGTCTATATTGCATTTTGTCATTCTATCTGTATATATTGTCACACATTTATCGTGTTGTCCCTGGGCTGGATGTTGAGGATATGTCTATATTGCGTTTTGTCATTCTATCTGTATATAATGTGACACATCTGCCGTGTTGTCCTTGGGCTGGAAGACGAAGATATGTCTATATTGCATTTGTCATTCTATCAGTATATAATGTGACACATCTGCCATATTGTCCCTGGGCAGGATGATGAGGATACGTCTATATTGTATTTTGTCATTCTATCTTTATATAATGTGACATATCTATCGAGTTGTTCCTTGGCTGGACTATGAGGATATGTCTGTATTGCATTTTGTCATTCACATCTGTCATGTTATCCCTGGGGTGGATGATGAGGATAAGTCTGTATTGCATTTTGTCATTCTATCTGTATATAATGTGTCACTTCTGCCGAGTTGTCTCTGGGTTGGATGATGGGGATATGTCTATATTGTATTTTGCCATTCTATCTGTATATAATGTGACACATGTATCGTGTTGTCCAGGGCTGGAAGATGAGGATATGTCTATATTGCACTTTGTCATTCTATCTGTAAATAATGTGACACATCTGCCATGTTGTCCCTGGGCTAGATGATGAGAATATGTCTATATTGTGTTTAGTCATTCTGTCTGTATATAATGTGACACATCTATCATGTTGTCCCTGGGCTGGATGATGAGCATATGTCTACATTGCATTTTGTCATTCTATCTGTATATAATGTGACACATCAGTCGTGCTGTCCTTGGGCTGGATGATGAGCATATATCTATATTGCATTTTGTCATTCTATCTGTATATAATGTGACACATCAGTCGTGTTCTCCCTGGGTTGGATGATGATGATATGTCTATATTGCATTTTGTCATTATATCTGAATATAATGTGACACATGTATCGTGTTGTTTCTGTGCTGGATGATGAGCATATGTCTATATTGCATTTTGTCATTTTATCTGTATGTAATGTGACACATCTGCCATGTTGCCCCTTGGGTGGATGATGAGGATATGTCTATATTGCATTTTGTCATTCTGTCCGTATATAACGTGACACATCTGTCATGTTATTCCTGGGCTGGTTGATGAGGATACGTGTTTATTGCATTTTCCAATTCTCTCTGTATAAAATGTGATACAACTGCCATGTTGTCCCTGGGCTGTATGATAGGATATGTCTATATTGTATTTTGTCATGCTATCTGTATATAATGTGACACATCTGTCATGTTGTCCCTGGGCTGGAATGTGATTATATGTCTATATTGCATTTTGTCATTCTATCTGTATATAATGTGACCCATCTATCGTGTTGTCCCTGGGCTATATGATGAGGATATGTCCATATTGCATTTTGTCATTCTATGTGAATATAATGTGACACATTTATCGTGTTTTCCCTGGGCTGGATGTTGAGGATATGTCTATATTGCATTTTCTCATTCTATCTGTATATAATGTAACACATCTGCCATGTTGTCCTTGGCTGGATGATGAATATACGTCTATATTGCATTTTCTCATTCTATCTGTATATAGTGTGACACATCTGCCTTATTGTCCCTGATCAGGATGATGAGGATATGTCTATATTGCATTTTCTCATTCTATCTGTATATAATATGACACATTTATCATGTTGTCTCTGGACTGGATGTTGAGGATATGTCTATATTGCATTTTGTCATTCTATCTGTATATAATGTGGCACATCTGCCGTGTTGTCCTTGGGCTGGATGATGAAGATATGCCTATATTGCATTTGTCATTTTTCAATATATAATGTGACACATTTGCCATATTGTCCCTGGGCAGGATGATGAGGATATGTCTATATTGCATTTTGTCATTCTATCTTTATATAATGTGACATATCTATTGTGTTGTCCCTGTTGTGGATGATGAAGATATGTCTATATTGCATTTTGTCATTCACGTCTGTCATGTTATCTCTGGGGTGGATGATGAGAATATGTCTGTATTGCATTTTGTCATTCTATCTGTATATAATGGTACACATCTGCCGTGTTGTCCCTGCGGTGGATGATGAGGATATGTCTATATGTCATTTTGTCATTCTATCTGTATATAATGTGACACTTCTGCTGAGTTGTCTCCTGGTTTGATGATGAGGCTATGTCTATATTGCATTTTGCCATTCTATCTGTATATAATATGACACATTTATCATGTTGTCCATGGGCTGGATGATGAGGATATGTCTATATTGCATTTTGTCATTCTATCCGTATATAATGTGAAACATCTGCCATGTTTTCCCTGGGCTGGATGATGAGGATATGTCTATATTGCATTTTGTCATTCTATCTGCATATAATGTGACACATCTGCCTTGTTGTCCCCAGGCTGAATGATGAGGATATGTCTATACCGCATTTTGTCATTCTTTCTGTAAATAATGTGACACATCTGCCATTTTGTCCCTGGGCTGGATGATGAGGATATATCTATATTGTGTTTTGTCATTCTATCTGTGTATAATGTGACACATGTATCATGTTGTCCCTGGGCTGGATAATAAGCATATGTCTATATTGCATTTTGTCATTCTATCTGCATATAATGTGACACATCTATCGTGCTGTCCCTGGGCTGGATGATGAGCATATATCTATATTCCATTTTTTTCTTCTATCTGTATATAATGTGACACATCAATCGTGTTCTCCCTAGGTTGGATGATGATGATATTTCTATATTGCATTTTGTCATTCTTTCTGTATATAATGTGATAAATCTGCTGTGCTGTTCCTATGCTGGATAATGAGCATATGTCTATATTGCATTTTGTCATTCTATCTGTATATAATGTGACACATCTCCCGGGTTGTCCCTGGGCTGGATGATAAGGATATGTCAATATTGCATTTTGTCATTCTATCTGCATATTAAGTGGTACATCTGCCGTGTGTTCAATGGGCTGGATAATGAAGATGTGTCTATAATGCATTTTGTCATTCTATCTGTAAATAATGTGACACATCTGCTGTGTTGTAGCTGGGCTGGATGATGAGGATATGTCTATACTGCATTTTGTCATTCTATCCGTATATAATGTGAAACATCTATCTTGTTGTCCCTGGGCTGAATGATGAGGATATGTCTATATTCAATTTTGTCATTCATACCTGCTGTGTTGTCCCTGGGCTGGATTATGAGGCTATGTCTATATTGCATTTTGTCATTCTATCTGTACATAATGTGACACATCTGCCATGTTATCCTTGGGCTGGATGACGAAGACATGTCTATATTGCATTTGTCATTCTATGAGTATATAATGTGACACATCTGCCATATTGTCCCTGGGCAGGATGATGAGGATATGTCTGTATTGCATTTTGTCATTCTATCTTTATATAATGTGACATATCTATTGTGTTGTTCCTCGGCTGGATGATGAGGATATATCTGTATTGCATTTTGTCATTCACATCTGTCATGTTATCCCTGGGGTGGATAATGAGGATATGTTTGTATGGCATTTTGTCATTCTATCTGTATATAATTGTACACATCTGCCGTGTTGTCCCTGCGGTGGATGATGAGGATATGTCTATATTGCATTTTGTCATTCTATCTGTATATAATATGACACATTTATCGTGTTGTCCATGGGCTGGATGATGAGGATATGTCTATATTGCATTTTGTCATTCTGTCTGTATATAATGTGACACATCTGCCGTGTTGTCTCTGGAGTGGGTGATGAGGATATGTCTATATTGCATTTTGTCATTCTATTTGCATATAATGTGACACATCTGCCGTGTTGCCCTTAGGGTGGATGATGAGGATATGTCTATATTGCATTTTGTTATTCTATTTTTATATAGTGTGATACATTTGCCATGTTGTCCCTGGGCTGGTCGATGAGGATATGTGTATATTGCATTTTCCAATTCTCACTGTATAAAATGTGACTCACATGCCATGTTGTCTCTGGGCTGTATGATGAGGATATGTCTATATTGCATTTTATCATTCTATCTGTATATAATGTGACAAATCTATCATGTTGTCCCTGGGCTGGAATGTGAGGATATGTCTATATTGCATTTTGTCATTCTATCTGTATGTAATGTGACACATCAATTGTGTTGTCACTGGGCTGGATGATGAGGATATGTCTTTATTGCATTTTGTCATTCTATCTGTACATAATGTGACACATTTATCATGTTGTCCCGGGCTGGATGTTGAGGATATGTCTATATTGCATTGTCTCATTCTATCTGTATATAATGTGACACATCTGCCGTGTTGTCCTTGGGCTGGATGATGAGGATATGTCTATATTGCATTTTCTCATTCTATCTGTTTATAATGTGACACATCTGTCTTATTGTCTCTGGTCATGATGATGAGGATATGTCTGTATTGCATTTTGTCATTCTATCTGTATATAATGTGACACATCTATCGTCTTGCCCCTGGGCTGGATGATGAGGATATGTCTATATTGCATTTTTTCATTCTATCTGTATATAATGTCACACATTTATCGTGTTGTCCATGGGGTGGATGTTGAGGATATGTCTATATTGCATTTTGTCATTCTATCTGTATATAATGTGACACATCTGCCGTGTTGTCCTTGGGCTGGAAGACGAAGATATGTCTATATTGCATTTGTCATTCTATCAGTATATAATGTGACACATCTGCCATATTGTCCCTGGGCAGGATGATGAGGATATGTCTATATTGCATTTTGTCATTCTATCTTTATATAATGTGACATATCTATCGAGTTGTTCCTTGGCTGGATGATGAGGATATGTCTGTATTGCATTTTGTCATTCACATCTGTCACGTTATCCCTGGGGTGGATGATGAGGATATGTCTGTATTGCATTTTGTCATTCTATCTGTATATAATGTGTCACTTCTGCCGAGTTGTCCCTGGGCTGGTCGATGAGGATATGTTTATATTGCATTTTCCAGTTCTCACTGTATAAAATGTGACTCACATGCCATGTTGTCCCTGGGCTGTATGATGAGGATATGTCTATATTGCATTTTGTCATTCTATCTGTATATAATGTGACAAATCTATCATGTTGTCCCTGGGCTGGAATGTGAGGATATGTCTATATTGCATTTTGTCATTCTATCTGTATGTAATGTGACACATCAATTGTGTTGTCCCTGGGCTGGATGATGAGGATATGTCTTTATTGCATTTTGTCATTCTATCTGTATATAATGCGACACATTTATCTTGTTGTCCCTGGCTGGATGTTGAGGATATGTCAATATTGCATTGTCTCATTCTATCTGTATATAATGTGACACATCTGCCGTGTTGTCCTTGGGCTGGATGATGAAGATATGTCTATATTGTATTTTCTCATTCTATCTGTTTATAATGTGACACATCTATTGTGTTGTCCCTTGGCTGGATGAGTAGGATATGTCTATATTGCATTTTGTCATTCTATCTGTATATAACGTGACACATCTGCTGTGTTGTAGCTGGGCTGGATGATGAGGATATGTCTATACTGCATTTTGTCATTCTATCCGTATATAATGTGAAACATCTATCTTGTTGTCCCTGGGCTGAATGATGAGGATATGTCTATATTCAATTTTGTCATTCATACCTGCTGTGTTGTCCCTGGGCTGGATTATGAGGATATGTCTATATTGCATTTTGTCATTCTATCTGTATATAATGTGACACATCTATCGTATTGTCCCTGGGCTGTAATGTGACGATATGTCTATATTGCATTTTGTCATTCTATCTGCATATAATGTGACACATCTATCGTGTTGTCCCTGGGCTGGATGATGAGGATATGTCTACATTGCATTTTGTCATTCTATCAGTATATAATGCGACACATGTATCATGTTGTCCCTGGGCTGGATGTTGAGAATATGTCTATATTGCATTTTGTCATTCTATCTGTACATAATGTGACACATCTGCCATGTTGTCCTTGGGCTGGATGCCGAAGACATGTCTATATTGCATTTGTCATTCTATGAGTATATAATGTGACACATCTGCTATATTGTCCCTGGGCAGGATGATGAGGATATGTCTGTATTGCAATTTGTCATTCTATCTTTATATAATGTGACATATCTATTGTGTTGTTCCTCGGCTGGATGATGAGGATATGTCTGTATTGCATTTTGTCTTTCACATCTGTCATGTTATCCCTGGGGTGGATAATGAGGGTATGTTTGTATGGCATTTTGTCATTCTATCTGTATATAATTGTACACATCTGCCGTGTTGTCCCTGCGGTGGATGATGAGGATATGTCTATATTGCATTTTGTCATTCTATCTGTATATAATATGACACATTTATCGTGTTGTCCATGGGCTGGATGATGAGGATATGTCTATATTGCATTTTGTCATTCTTTCTGTATATAATGTGCCACATCTGCCATGTTGTCCCTGGTTTGTATGTTGAGGATATGTCTATATTGCATTTTTTCATTCTATCTGTAAATAATGTGATACATCTGCCATTTTGTCCCTGGGCTGGATGATGAGGCTATGTCTATATTGCGTTTTGTCCTATTTGTGTATAATGTGACACATCTATCATGTTGTCCCTGGGCTGGATGATGAGCATATGTCTACATTGCATTTTGTCATTCTATCTGTATATAATGTGACACATCTATCGTGCTGTCCCTGGGCTGGATGATGAGCATATATCTATATTGCAATTTGTATTTCTTTCTGTATATAATGTGACACATCAATCATGTTCTCCCTGGGTTGGATGATGTAAATATGTCTATATTGCATTTTGTCATTCTATCTGTATATAATGTGATAAATATTCTGTGTTCTCCCTGGGCTGGATAATGAGCATATGTATATATTGCATTTTGTCATTCTATCTGTATATAATGTGACACATCTCCCTGGTTGTCCCTGGGCTGGATGATAAGGATATGTCAATATTGCATTTTTGTCATTCTATCTGCATATTAAGTGGTATATCTACCGTGTTGTCAATGGGCTTGATAATGAAGATGTGTCTATAATGCATTTTGTCATTCTATCTGTATATAACGTGACACATCTGCCGTGTTGTCTCTGGGCTGGATGATGAGGATATGTCTATACTGCATTTTGTCATTTTATCTGTATATAATGTGACACATCTATCTTGTTGTCCCTGGGCTGAATGATGAGGATATGTCTATATTGAATTTTTTCATTCATACCTGCCATGTTGTCCCTGGGTTGGATTATGAGGGTATGTCTATATTGCATTTTGTCATTCTATCTGTATATAATGTGACACATCTATCGTATTGTCCCTGGGCTGGAATGTGATGATATGTCTATATTGCATTTTGTCATTCTATCTGTATATAATATGACACATCTATCATGTTGTTCCGGGGCTGGATAATGAGGATATGCCTATATTGCATTTTGTCATTCTATCTGTATATAATGTAACACATCTATTGTGTATTCCCTGGGCTGGATGGTAACGATATGTCTATATTGCATTTTGTCATGCTATTTTGATTTAATGTGACACATCCGCCGTGTAGTCCCTGGGCAGGATGATGAGGATATGTGTATACTGCATTTTGACATTCTATCTGTATAAAATGTGACACATCTGCTATGTTGTTCCCTGGCAGGATGATAAGGATATGTCTATATTGCATTTTGTCGTTCTAGCTGTATATAATGTGACACATCTGCCGTGTTGTCCCTGGGCTGGATGATGAGGATATCTCTATATTGCATTTTGTCATTCTATCTGTTTATATTGTGAAGCATCTGTCATGCTGTCCTGGGCTGGATGATGAGGATATATCTATATTGCATTTTGTCATTCTATCTGTATATAATGTGACACATCTATCATGTTGTCCCTGGGCTGGATGATGAGGATATGTCTATATTGCATTTTGTCATGCTATCTGTGTATAATGTAACACATCTATCATTTTCTTCCAGGGCTGGATGATGAGGATATGTCTATATTGAATTTTGTCTATCCATCTGTGTATAATGTGACACATCTGCTGTGTTGTCCCTGGGCTGGATGAGGAGGATATGTCTATATTGCATTTTGTCATTCTGTCTGTATATAATGTGACACATCTGACGTGTTGTCTCTGGAGTGGGTGATGAGGATATGTCTATATTGCATTTTGTCATTCTATTTGCATATAATGTGACACATCTGCCGTGTTGCCCTTAGGGTGGATGATGAGGATATGTCTATGTTGCATTTTGTTATTCTATCTTTATATAGTGTGATACATTTGCCATGTTGTCCCTGGGCTGTTCGATGAGGATATGTGTATATTGCATTTTCCAATTCTCACTGTATAAAATGTGACTCACATGCCATGTTGTCTCTGGGCTGTATGATGAGGATATGTCTATATTGCATTTTGTCATTCTATCTGTATATAATGTGACAAATCTATCATGTTGTCCCTGGGCTGGAATGTGAGGATATGTCTATATTGCATTTTGTCATTCTATCTGTATGTAATGTGACACATCAATTGTGTTGTCACTGGGCTGGATGATGAGGATATGTCTTTATTGCATTTTGTCATTCTATCTGTATATAATGTGACACATTTATCGTGTTGTCCCGGGCTGGATGTTGAGGATATGTCTATATTGCATTGTCTCATTCTATCTGTATATAATGTGACACATCTGCCGTGTTGTCCTTGGGCTGGATGATGAAGATATGTCTATATTGCATTTTCTCATTCTATCTGTTTATAATGTGACACATCTGTCTTATTGTCTCTGGTCATGATGATGAGGATATGTCTGTATTGCATTTTGTCATTCTATCTGTATATAATGTGACACATCTATCGTCTTGTCCCTGGGCTGGATGATGAGGATATGTCTATATTGCATTTTTCATTCTATCTGTATATAATGTCACACATTTATCGTGTTGTCCCTGGGGTGGATGTTGAGGACATGTCTATATTGCATTTTGTCATTCTATCTGTATATAATGTGACACATCTGCCGTGTTGTCCTTGGGCTGGAAGACGAAGATATGTCTATATTGCATTTGTCATTCTATCAGTATATAATGTGACACATCTGCCATATTGTCCCTGGGCAGGATGATGAGGATATGTCTATATTGCATTTTGTCATTCTATCTTTATATAATGTGACATATCTATCGAGTTGTTCCTTGGCTGGATGATGAGGATATGTCTGTATTGCATTTTGTCATTCACATCTGTCACGTTATCCCTGGGGTGGATGATGAGGATATGTCTGTATTGCATTTTGTCATTCTATCTGTATATAATGTGTCACTTCTGCCGAGTTGTCCCTGGGCTGGTCGATGAGGATATGTTTATATTGCATTTTCCAGTTCTCACTGTATAAAATGTGACTCACATGCCATGTTGTCCCTGGGCTGTATGATGAGGATATGTCTATATTGCATTTTGTCATTCTATCTGTATATAATGTGACAAATCTATCATGTTGTCCCTGGGCTGGAATGTGAGGATATGTCTATATTGCATTTTGTCATTCTATCTGTATGTAATGTGACACATCAATTGTGTTGTCCCTGGGCTGGATGATGAGGATATGTCTTTATTGCATTTTGTCATTCTATCTGTATATAATGCGACACATTTATCTTGTTGTCCCTGGCTGGATGTTGAGGATATGTCAATATTGCATTGTCTCATTCTATCTGTATATAATGTGACACATCTGCCGTGTTGTCCTTGGGCTGGATGATGAAGATATGTCTATATTGTATTTTCTCATTCTATCTGTTTATAATGTGACACATCTATTGTGTTGTCCCTTGGCTGGATGAGTAGGATATGTCTATATTGCATTTTGTCATTCTATCTGTATATAACGTGACACATCTGCTGTGTTGTAGCTGGGCTGGATGATGAGGATATGTCTATACTGCATTTTGTCATTCTATCCGTATATAATGTGAAACATCTATCTTGTTGTCCCTGGGCTGAATGATGAGGATATGTCTATATTCAATTTTGTCATTCATACCTGCTGTGTTGTCCCTGGGCTGGATTATGAGGATATGTCTATATTGCATTTTGTCATTCTATCTGTATATAATGTGACACATCTATCGTATTGTCCCTGGGCTGTAATGTGACGATATGTCTATATTGCATTTTGTCATTCTATCTGCATATAATGTGACACATCTATCGTGTTGTCCCTGGGCTGGATGATGAGGATATGTCTACATTGCATTTTGTCATTCTATCAGTATATAATGCGACACATGTATCATGTTGTCCCTGGGCTGGATGTTGAGAATATGTCTATATTGCATTTTGTCATTCTATCTGTACATAATGTGACACATCTGCCATGTTGTCCTTGGGCTGGATGACGAAGACATGTCTATATTGCATTTGTCATTCTATGAGTATATAATGTGACACATCTGCTATATTGTCCCTGGGCAGGATGATGAGGATATGTCTGTATTGCAATTTGTCATTCTATCTTTATATAATGTGACATATCTATTGTGTTGTTCCTCGGCTGGATGATGAGGATATGTCTGTATTGCATTTTGTCTTTCACATCTGTCATGTTATCCCTGGGGTGGATAATGAGGGTATGTTTGTATGGCATTTTGTCATTCTATCTGTATATAATTGTACACATCTGCCGTGTTGTCCCTGCGGTGGATGATGAGGATATGTCTATATTGCATTTTGTCATTCTATCTGTATATAATATGACACATTTATCGTGTTGTCCATGGGCTGGATGATGAGGATATGTCTATATTGCATTTTGTCATTCTTTCTGTATATAATGTGCCACATCTGCCATGTTGTCCCTGGTTTGTATGTTGAGGATATGTCTATATTGCATTTTTTCATTCTATCTGTAAATAATGTGATACATCTGCCATTTTGTCCCTGGGCTGGATGATGAGGCTATGTCTATATTGCGCTTTGTCCTATTTGTGTATAATGTGACACATCTATCATGTTGTCCCTGGGCTGGATGATGAGCATATGTCTACATTGCATTTTGTCATTCTATCTGTATATAATGTGACACATCTATCGTGCTGTCCCTGGGCTGGATGATGAGCATATATCTATATTGCAATTTGTATTTCTTTCTGTATATAATGTGACACATCAATCATGTTCTCCCTGGGTTGGATGATGTAAATATGTCTATATTGCATTTTGTCATTCTATCTGTATATAATGTGATAAATATTCTGTGTTCTCCCTGGGCTGGATAATGAGCATATGTATATATTGCATTTTGTCATTCTATCTGTATATAATGTGACACATCTCCCTGGTTGTCCCTGGGCTGGATGATAAGGATATGTCAATATTGCATTTTTGTCATTCTATCTGCATATTAAGTGGTATATCTACCGTGTTGTCAATGGGCTTGATAATGAAGATGTGTCTATAATGCATTTTGTCATTCTATCTGTATATAACGTGACACATCTGCCGTGTTGTCTCTGGGCTGGATGATGAGGATATGTCTATACTGCATTTTGTCATTTTATCTGTATATAATGTGACACATCTATCTTGTTGTCCCTGGGCTGAATGATGAGGATATGTCTATATTGAATTTTTTCATTCATACCTGCCATGTTGTCCCTGGGTTGGATTATGAGGGTATGTCTATATTGCATTTTGTCATTCTATCTGTATATAATGTGACACATCTATCGTATTGTCCCTGGGCTGGAATGTGATGATATGTCTATATTGCATTTTGTCATTCTATCTGTATATAATATGACACATCTATCATGTTGTTCCGGGGCTGGATAATGAGGATATGCCTATATTGCATTTTGTCATTCTATCTGTATATAATGTAACACATCTATTGTGTATTCCCTGGGCTGGATGGTAACGATATGTCTATATTGCATTTTGTCATGCTATTTTGATTTAATGTGACACATCCGCCGTGTAGTCCCTGGGCAGGATGATGAGGATATGTGTATACTGCATTTTGACATTCTATCTGTATAAAATGTGACACATCTGCTATGTTGTTCCCTGGCAGGATGATAAGGATATGTCTATATTGCATTTTGTCGTTCTAGCTGTATATAATGTGACACATCTGCCGTGTTGTCCCTGGGCTGGATGATGAGGATATCTCTATATTGCATTTTGTCATTCTATCTGTTTATATTGTGAAGCATCTGTCATGCTGTCCTGGGCTGGATGATGAGGATATATCTATATTGCATTTTGTCATTCTATCTGTATATAATGTGACACATCTATCATGTTGTCCCTGGGCTGGATGATGAGGATATGTCTATATTGCATTTTGTCATGCTATCTGTGTATAATGTAACACATCTATCATTTTCTTCCAGGGCTGGATGATGAGGATATGTCTATATTGAATTTTGTCTATCCATCTGTGTATAATGTGACACATCTGCTGTGTTGTCCCTGGGCTGGATGAGGAGGATATGTCTATATTGCATTTTGTCATTCTGTCTGTATATAATGTGACACATCTGACGTGTTGTCTCTGGAGTGGGTGATGAGGATATGTCTATATTGCATTTTGTCATTCTATTTGCATATAATGTGACACATCTGCCGTGTTGCCCTTAGGGTGGATGATGAGGATATGTCTATGTTGCATTTTGTTATTCTATCTTTATATAGTGTGATACATTTGCCATGTTGTCCCTGGGCTGTTCGATGAGGATATGTGTATATTGCATTTTCCAATTCTCACTGTATAAAATGTGACTCACATGCCATGTTGTCTCTGGGCTGTATGATGAGGATATGTCTATATTGCATTTTGTCATTCTATCTGTATATAATGTGACAAATCTATCATGTTGTCCCTGGGCTGGAATGTGAGGATATGTCTATATTGCATTTTGTCATTCTATCTGTATGTAATGTGACACATCAATTGTGTTGTCACTGGGCTGGATGATGAGGATATGTCTTTATTGCATTTTGTCATTCTATCTGTATATAATGTGACACATTTATCGTGTTGTCCCGGGCTGGATGTTGAGGATATGTCTATATTGCATTGTCTCATTCTATCTGTATATAATGTGACACATCTGCCGTGTTGTCCTTGGGCTGGATGATGAAGATATGTCTATATTGCATTTTCTCATTCTATCTGTTTATAATGTGACACATCTGTCTTATTGTCTCTGGTCATGATGATGAGGATATGTCTGTATTGCATTTTGTCATTCTATCTGTATATAATGTGACACATCTATCGTCTTGTCCCTGGGCTGGATGATGAGGATATGTCTATATTGCATTTTTTTCATTCTATCTGTATATAATGTCACACATTTATCGTGTTGTCCCTGGGGTGGATGTTGAGGACATGTCTATATTGCATTTTGTCATTCTATCTGTATATAATGTGACACATCTGCCGTGTTGTCCTTGGGCTGGAAGACGAAGATATGTCTATATTGCATTTGTCATTCTATCAGTATATAATGTGACACATCTGCCATATTGTCCCTGGGCAGGATGATGAGGATATGTCTATATTGCATTTTGTCATTCTATCTTTATATAATGTGACATATCTATCGAGTTGTTCCTTGGCTGGATGATGAGGATATGTCTGTATTGCATTTTGTCATTCACATCTGTCACGTTATCCCTGGGGTGGATGATGAGGATATGTCTGTATTGCATTTTGTCATTCTATCTGTATATAATGTGTCACTTCTGCCGAGTTGTCCCTGGGCTGGTCGATGAGGATATGTTTATATTGCATTTTCCAGTTCTCACTGTATAAAATGTGACTCACATGCCATGTTGTCCCTGGGCTGTATGATGAGGATATGTCTATATTGCATTTTGTCATTCTATCTGTATATAATGTGACAAATCTATCATGTTGTCCCTGGGCTGGAATGTGAGGATATGTCTATATTGCATTTTGTCATTCTATCTGTATGTAATGTGACACATCAATTGTGTTGTCCCTGGGCTGGATGATGAGGATATGTCTTTATTGCATTTTGTCATTCTATCTGTATATAATGCGACACATTTATCTTGTTGTCCCTGGCTGGATGTTGAGGATATGTCTATATTGCATTGTCTCATTCTATCTGTATATAATGTGACACATCTGCCGTGTTGTCCTTGGGCTGGATGATGAAGATATGTCTATATTGTATTTTCTCATTCTATCTGTTTATAATGTGACACATCTGTCTTATTGTCCCTGGTCATGATGATGAGGATATGTCTATATTGCATTTTGTCATTCTATCTGTATATAATGTGACACATCTATCATGTTGTCCCTGGGCTGGATGATGAGGATATGTCTATATTGCATTTTTTCATTCTATCTGTATATAATGTCACACATTTATCGTGTTGTCCCTGGGGTGGATGTTGAGGATATGTCTATATTGCATTTTGTCATTCTATCTGTATATAATGTGACACATCTGCCGTGTTGTCCTTGGGCTGGAAGAAGAAGATATGTCTATATTGCATTTGTCATTCTATCAGTATATAATGTGACACATCTGCCATATTGTCCCTGGGCAGGATGATGAGGATATGTCTATATTGCATTTTGTCATTCTATCTTTATATAATGTGACATATCTATCGAGTTGTTACTTGGCTGGATGATGAGGATATGTCTGTATTGCATTTTCTCATTCACATCTGTCACGTTATCCCTGGGGTGGATGATGAGGATATGTCTGCATTGCATTTTGTCATTCTATCTGTATATAATGTGTCACTTCTGCCGAGTTGTCTCTGGGTTGGATGATGTGGATATGTTTATATTGCATTTTGCCATTCTATCTGTATATAATGTGACACATGTATCGTGTTGTCCAGGGCTGGAGGATGAGGATATGTCTGTATTGCATTTTGTCATTCTATCTGTAAATAATGTGACACATCTGCCATGTTGTCCCTGGGCTGGATGATGAGGATGTGTCTATATTGTGTTTTGTCATTCTGTCTGTATATAATGTGACACATCTATCATGATGTCCCTGGGCTGGATGATGAGCATATGTTTACATTGCATTTTGTCATTCTATCTGTATATAATGTGACACATCAGTCGTGTTCTCCCTGGGTTGGATGATGATGATATGTCTATATTGCATTTTGTCATTATATCTGAATATAATGTGACACATGTATCATGTTGTTTCTGTGCTGGATGATGAGCATATGTCTATATTGCATTTTGTCATTCTATCTGTATATAATGTGACACATCTGCCTTGTTGCCCCTTGGGTGGATGATGAGGATATGTCTATATTGCATTTTGTCATTCTGTCTGTATATAACATGAGACATCTGCCATGTTGTTCCTGGGCTGGTCGATGAGGATACGTGTATATTGCATTTTCCAATTCTCTCTGTATAAAATGTGACACAACTGCCATGTTGTCCCTGGGCTGTATGATAGGATATGTCTATATTGCATTTTGTCATGCTATCTGTATATAATGTGACACATCTGTCGTGTTGTCCCTTGGCTGGAATGTGATTATATGTCTATATTGCATTTTGTCATTCTATCTGTATATAATGTGACCCATCTATCATGTTGTCCCTAGGCTATATGATGAGGATATGTCCATATTGCATTTTGTCATTCTATGTGTATACAATGTGACACATTTATCATGTTGTCCCTGGGCTGGATGTTGAGGATATGTCTATATTGCATTTTCTCATTCTATCTGTATATAATATGACACATTTATCCTGTTTTCTCTGGACTGGATGTTGAGGATATGTCTATGTTGCATTTTGTCATTCTATCCGTATATAATGTGGCACATCTGCCGTGTTGTCCTTGGGCTGGATGACGAAGATATGTCTATATTGCATTTGTCATTTTTCAATATATAATGTGACACATTTGCTATATTGTCCCTGGGCAGGATGATGAGGATATGTCTATACTGCATTTTGTCATTCTATCTTTATATAATGTGACATATCTATCGTGTTGTCCCTGCTGTGGATGATGAAGATACGTCTATATTGCATTTTGTCATTCACGTCTGTCAATGTATCCCTGGGGTGGATGACAAGAATATGTCTGTTTTGCATTTTGTCATTCTATCTGTATATAATGGTACACATCTGCCGTGTTGTCCCTGTGGTGGATGATGAGGATATGTCTATATTGCATTTTGTCATTCTATCTGCATATAATGTTACACATCTGCCTTGTTGTCCCCAGGCTGGATGATGAGGATATGTCTATATTGCATTTTGTCATTCTATCTGTATATAATGTGACACTTCTGCTGAGTTGTCTCCTGGTTGGATGATGAGGCTATTTCTATATTGCATTTTGCCATTCTACATGTATATAATATGACACATTTATCGTGTTGTCCATGGGCTGGATGATGAGGATATGTCTATATTGCATTTTGTCATTCTATCTGTATATAATGTGACACATCTGCCATGTTGTCCCTGGGCTGGATGATGAGGATATGTTTATATTGCATTTTGTCATTCTATCTGCATATAATGTGACACATCTGCCTTGTTGTCCCCAGGCTGAATGATGAGGATATGTCTATATTGCATTTTGTCATTTTATCTGTAAATAATGTGACACATCTGCCATTTTGTCCCTGGGCTGGATGATGAGGATATATTTATATTGTGTTTTGCCATTCTATCTGTGTATAATGTGACACATGTATCATGTTATTCCTGGGCTGCATGATGAGCATATGTCTATAATGCATTTTGTAATTCTATCTGTATATAATGTGACACATCTATCGTGCTGTCCCTGGGCTGGATGATGAGCATATATCTATATTGCATTTTGTCATTCTATCTGTATATAATGAGACACATCAATCGTGTTCTCCCTAGGTTGGATGATGATGATATTTCTATATTGCATTTTGTCATTCTATCTGTATATAATGTGATAAATCTGCTGTGTTGTTCCTGAGCTGGATAATGTGCATATTTCTTTATTGCATTTTGTCATTCTATCTGTATATAATGTGACACATCTCCCAGGTTGTCCCTGGGCTGGATGATAAGGATATGTCTATATTGTATTTTGTCATTCTATCTGCATATTAAGTGGTACATCTGCCGTGTTGTCAATGGGCTGGATAATGAAGATGTGTCTATAATGCATTTTGTCATTCTATCTGTATATAATGTGACACATCTATTGTGTTGACCCTCAGCTGGATGACTAGGATATGTCTATATTGCATTTTGTCATTCTATCTGTATATAACGTGACACATCTGCCGTGTTGTAGCTGGGCTGGATGATGAGGTTATGTCTATACTGCATTTTGTCATTTTATCCGTATATAATGTGACACATCTATCTTGTTGTCCCTGGGCTTAATGATGAGGATATGTCTATATTCAATTTTGTCATTCATACCTACTGTGTTGTCCCTGGGCTGGATTATGAGGATATGTCTATATTGCATTTTGTCATTCTATCTGTATATAATGTGACACATCTATCGTATTGACCCTGGGCTGTAATGTGACGATATGTCTATACTGCATTTTGTCATTCTATCTGTATATAATGTGACACATCTATCATGTTGTCCCTGGGCTGGATGATGAGGATATGTCTACATTGCATTTTGTCATTCTATCAGTATATAATGTGACACACTTATCATGTTGTCCCTGGGTTGGATGTTGAGAATATGTCTATATTGAATTTTGTCATTCATACCTGCCATGTTTTCTCTAGGCTGGATTATGAGGTTATGTCTATATTGCATTTTGTCATTTTATCTGTATATAATGTGACACATCTATCGTATTGTCCCTGGGCTGGAATGTGACGATATGTCTATATTGCATTTTGTCATTCTATCTGTATATAATGTGACATATCTATCGTGTTGTCCCTGGGCTAGGGGATGAGGATATGTCTATATTGCATTTTGTCATTCTATCAGTATATAATGTGACACACTTATCATGTTGTCCCTGGGCTGGATGTTGAGGATATGTCTATATTGCATTTTGTCATTCTATCTGTACATAATGTGACACATCTGCCATGTTGTCCTTGGGCTGGATGATGAAGATATGTCTGTATTGCATTTGTCATTCTATGAGTATATAATGTGACACATCTGCCATATTGTCCCTGGGCAGGATGATGAGGATATGTCTATATTGCATTTTGTCATTCTATCTTTATATAATGTGACATATCTATCGTGTTGTTTCTGTGCTGGATAATGAGGATATGTCTATATTGCATTTTGTCATTCACATCTGTCATGTTATCCCTGGGGTGGATGATGAGGATATGTCTGTGTTGCATTTTGTCATTCTGTCTGTATATAATGGTACACATCTGCCGTGTTGTCCCTGCAGTGGATGATGAGGATATGTCTTTATTGCATTTTGTCATTCTATCTGTATATAATGTGACACTTCTGCCAAGTTGTGTCTGGGTTGGATGATGAGGATATTTCTATATTGCATTTTGCTATTCTATCTGTATATAATTTGGAACATCTATCGTGTTGTTCATGGGCTGGATGATGAGGATATGTCTATATTGCATTTTGTCATTCTTTCTGTATATAATATGCCACATTCACCATGTTGTCCCTGGGCTGTATGATGAGGATATGTGTATATTGCATTTTGTCATTTTATCTGTATATAATGTGATAAGTCTGCTGTGTTTTACCTGGGCTGGATAATAAGCATATGTCTATATTGCATTTTGTCATTCTATCTCTATATAATGTGACACATCTCTCGTGTTGTCCCTGGGCTGGATGATAAGGATATGTCAATATTGCATTTTGTCATTCTATCTGCATATAAAGTGGTACATCTGCCGTGTTGTCAATGGGCCGGATAATGAAGATGTGTGTATATTACATTTTGTCATTCTATCTGTATATAGTGTGACACATCTATCGTGTTGTCACTCAGCTGGATGAGTAGGATATGTCTATATTGCATTTTGTCATTCTATCTGTATATAACGTGACACATCTGTCGTGTTGTCCCTGGGCTGGATGATGAGGATATGTCTATATTGAATTTTGTCATTCATACCTGCCGTTTTGTCCCTGGGCTGGATAATGAGGATATGTCTACATTGCATATTGTCATTCTATCTGTGTATAATGTGACACATTTTCCATGTTGTCCCTAGGCTGGATGATGAGGATATGTCTATATTGCATTTTCTCATCCTATCTGTATATAATGTGGCATATCTGCAGTGTTGTCCCTGGGCTGTATAATGAGGATATGTCTATATTGCATTTTGTCATTCTATCTGTATATAATGTGGCACATCTGCTGTGTTGTCCTTGGGCTGGATGACGAAGATATGTCTATATTGCATTTGTCATTCTATCAATATATAACGTGACACATTTGCCATATTGTCCCTGGGCTGGATGATGAGGATATGCCTATATTGCATTTTGTCATTCTATCTTTATATAATGTGACATATCTATCGTGTTTTTACTGGGCTGGATGATGAAGATATGTTTATATTGCATTTTGTCATTCACGTCTGTCATGTTATCCCTGGGGTGGATGATGAGGATATGTCTGTATTGCATTTTGTCATTCTATCTTTATATAATCGTACACATCTGCCATGTTGTCCCTGTGGTGGATGATGAGGATATGTCTATATTGCATTCTGTCATTCTATCTGTATATAATGTGACACTTCTGGCAAGTTGTCTCCTGGTTAGATGATGAGGATATGTCTATATTGCATTTTGCCATTCTATCTGTATATAATTTGACACATCTATCGTGTTGTCCATGTGCTGGATGATGGTGATATGTTTATATTGCATTTTGTCATTCTTTCTGTATATAATGCGTCACATCTTCCATGTTGTCCCTGGGTTGTATGTTGAGGCTATGTCTATATTGCATTTTGTCTTTCTATCTGTATATAATGTGACACATCTGCTGTGTTGTCTCTGTGGTAGGTGATAAGGATATGTCTATATTGCATTTTGTCATTCTATTTGCATATAATGTGACACATCTGCTGTGTTGTCCCTAGGGTGGATGATGAGGATATGTCTATATAGCATTTTGTCATTCTATCTGTATATAATGTGACACATCTCCCATGTTGTCCCTGGGCTGGATGATGAGGAAATCTCTATATTGTGTTTTCTCATTCTATCTGTATATAATGTGGCACATATGCCGTGTTGTCCCTGGGCTGGATGATGAGGATATGTCTATATTGCATTTTGTCATTTTATCTGTATATAATGAGACACATCTATTGTTTTGTCCCTGGGATGGATGATGAGGATATGTCTATATTACATTTTGTCTTTCTATCTGTATATAATGTAACACATCTGCTTTGTTGTCCCCTCGGCTGGATGATGAGGATATGTCTATTGCATTTTGTCATTCTATCTGCATATAATGTGACACATCTGCCTTGTTGTCCCTAGGGTGGGTGATGAGGATATGTCTATATTGCATTTTGTCATTCTATCTGTAAATAATGTGACACATCTGCCATTTTGTCCCTGGGCTGGATGATGAGGATATGTCTGTATTCTGTTTTGTCATTCTATCTGTGTATAATGTGACACATGTATCATGTTGTCCCTGGGCTGGATGATGAGCATATGTCTATATTGCATTTTGTCACTCTATCTGTATATAATGTGACACATCTATCGTGCTGTCCCTGGGCTGGATGATGAGCATATATCTATTTTGCATTTTGTCATTCTATCTGTATATAATGTGACACATCAATTGTGTTCTCCCTGGGTTGGATGATGATGATATTTCTATATTGCATTTTGTCATTCTATCTGTATATAATGTGATAAATCTGCTGTGTTGTTCCTGGGCTGGATAATGAGCATATGTCTATATTGCATTTTCTCATTTTATCTGTATATAATGTGACACATCTCCTAGTTTGTCCCTGGGTGGATGATAAGGATATGTCAATATTGCATTTTGTCATTCTATCTTTATAAAATGTGACATATCTATCGTGTTTTTCCTGGGCTGGATGATGAAGCTATGTCTATATTGCATTTTGTCATTCACGTCTGTCATGTTATCCCTGGGGTGGATGATGAGGATATGTCTGTATTGCATTTTGTCATTCTATCTGTATATAATGGTACACATCTGCCATGTTGCCCCTGCGGTGGATGATGAGGATATGTCTATATTGCATTTTGCCATTCTATCTGTATATAATGTGACACATCTATCGTGTTTTCCCTGGGTTGTATGTTGAGGATATGTCTATATTGCATTTTGTCATTCTATCTGTATATAATGTGACACATCTGCCATGTTGTCCCTGGGCTGGATGATGAGGATATGTCTATATTGCATTTTGTCATTCTATCTGCATATAATGTGACACATCTGCCTTGTTGCCCCCAGGCTGGATTATGAGGATATGTCTATATTGCATTTTGTCATTCTATCAGTATATAATGTGACACACTTATCATGTTGTCCTTGGGCTGGATGTTGAGGATATGTCTATATTGCATTTTGTCATTCTATCTGTATATAATATGACACATTTGCCGTGTTGTCCTTGGGCTGGATGACGAAGATATGTCTATATTGCATTTGTCATTCTATGAGTATATAATGTGACACATCTGCCATATTGTCCTTGGGCAGGATGATGAGGATATGTCTATATTGCATTTTGTCATTCTATCTTTATATAATGTGACATATCTATCGTGTTGTTCCTTGGCTGGATGATGAGGATATGTCTATATTGCATTTTGTCATTCTCATCTGTCATGTTATCCCTGGGGTGGATGATGAGGATATGTCTGTATTGCATTGTGTCATTCTATCTGTATATAATGGTACACATCTGCCATGTTGTCCCTGTGGTAGATGATGAGGATATGTCTATATTACATTTTGTCATTCTATCTGTATATAATGTGACACTTCTGCCAAGTTGTCTCTGGGTTGGATGATGAGGATATGTCTATATTGCATTTTGCTATTCTATCTGTATATAATTTGACACATCTATCGTGTTGTTCATGGGCTGGATGACGAGGATATGTCTATATTGCATTTTGCTATTCTATCTGTATATAATATGACACATTTATCGTGTTGTCCATGGGCTGGATGATGAGGATATGTCTATATTGCATTTTGTCATTCTCTCTGTATATAATGTGTCACATCTGCCATGTTGTCCCTGGGTTGTATGTTGAGGATATGTCTATATTGCATTTGTTCATTCTATCTGTAAATAATGTGACACATCTGCCATTTTGTCCCTGGGCTGGATGATGAGGCTATGTCTATATTGCGTTTTGTCATTCTATCTGTGTATAATGTGACACATCTATTATGTTGTCCCTGGGCTGGATGATGAGCATATGTCTACATTGCATTTTGTCATTCTATCTGTATATAATGTGACACATCTATCGTGCTGTCCGTGGGCTGGATGATGAGCATATATCTATATTGCATTTTGTCATTCTATCTGCATATAATGTGACACATCAATTGTGTTCTCCCTGGGTTGGATGATGATGATATTTCTATATTGCATTTTGTCATTCTATCTGTATATAATGTGATAAATCTGCTGTGTTGCCCCTGGGCTGGATAATGAGCATATGTCTATATTGCATTTTGTCATTCTATCTGTATATAATGTGACACATCTCCTTGGTTGTCCCTGGGCTGGATGACAAGGATATGTCAATATTGCATTTTTGTCATTCTATCTGCATATTAAGTGGTACATCTGCCATGTTGTCAATGGGCTGGATAATGAAGATGTGTCTATAATGCATTTTGTCATTCTAACTGTATATAACGTGACACATCTGCCGTGTTGTCTCTGGGCTGGATGATGAGGATATGTCTATACTGCATTTTGTCGTTCTATCTGTATATAATGTGACACATCTATCTTGTGTCCCTGGGCTGAATGATGAGGTTATGTCTATATTGAATTTTGTCATTCTATCTGTATATAATGTGACACATCTGCCATGTTGTCCCTGGGCTGGATGATGAGGATATGTCTATATTGCATTTTGTCATTCTATCTGTATATAACGTGACACATCTGCCATGTTGTCTCTGGGCTGGATGATGAGGATATGTCTTTATTGCATTTTGTCATTCTATCTGTATATAATGTGACACATCTATTGTATTGTCCCTGGGCTGGATGATGAGGATATGTCTATATTGGATTTTGTCATTCTATCAGTATATAATGTGACACACTTATCATGTTGTCCCTGGGCTGGATGTTGAGAATATGTCTATATTGCATTTTGTCATTCTATCTGTACATAATATGACACATCTGCCGTGTTGTCCTTGGGCTGGATGACGAAGATATGTCTATATTGCATTTTGTCATTCTATCTGTATATAATGTGACACATCTGCCATATTGTCCCTGGACAGGATGATGAGGATATGTCTATATTGCATTTTGTCATTCTATCTGTATATAATGTGACATATCTATCGTGTTGTTTCTGTGCTGGATGATGAGGATATGTCTATATTGCATTCTATCTGTATATAATGTGACACTTCTGCCAAATTGTCTCCGGGTTGGATAATGAGGATATGTCTATATTGCATTTTGCTATTCTATCTATATATAATGGTACACATCTGCCGTGTTGTCCCTGCAGTGGATGATGAGGATATGTCTATATTGCATTTTGTCATTCTATCTGTATATAATGTGGCATATCTGCAGTGTTGTCCCTGGGCTGGATGATGAGGATATGTCTATATTGCATTTTGTCATTCTATCTGTATATAATGTGACACATCTATTGTTTTGTCCCTGGGCTGGATGATGAGGATATGTCTATATTACATTTTGTCATTCACATCTGCTGTGCTGTCCCTGGGCTGGATGATGAGGATATGTCTATACTGCATTTTGTCATTCTATCTTTATATAATATGACACATCTGCCATGTTGTCCCTGGGCTGGATAATGAGGATATGTCTATATTACATTTTGTCATTCTGTCTGTTTATAATGAGGCACATCTGCCATGTTGTCCCTGGGCTGGATCATGAGGATATGTTTATATTGCATTTTATCTTTCTATCTTTATATAATGTGACACACCTGCCATGTTGACCCTGTGCTGGATGATGAGGATATGTCTATATTGCATTTTGTCATGCTGTGTATAATGTGACACATCTATCGTTTTCTTCCTGGGCTGGATGATGAGGATATGTCTGTATTGCATTTTGTCATTCTATCTGTATATAACGTGACACATCTGCCATGTTGTCTCTGGGCTGGATGATGAGGATATGTCTATATTGGATTTTGTCATTCACATCTGCTGTGTTGTCCCTTGGCTGGGTGATGAGGATATGTCTATATTGCATTTTGTCATGCTATCTGTATATAATGAGACACATCTATCATTTTGATCCTGGGCTGGATGAAATCTTAACGAGTGGATGGGAGATCATAGGTTTACCTCGGGGGTCATCTCTGTGTCACTACTAGACAGAGGCGCAGTAAACTAAACCGTAAATGGGCACAGTATTCTCATTCCAAGGGGTGGGAAAGCCATACACACTCTGGCTAGGCTTATAAATGCCCTATGGCAGATAGCCTAGTATGAACCTATGAACCTATGAACCTATGAGGATATGTCTATATTGCATTTTGTCTTTCTATCTGTATATAATGTGACACATCTGCTGTGTTGTCTCTGTGGTAGGTGATGAGGATATGTCTATATTGCATTTTATCATTCTATTTGCATATAATGTGACACATCTGCTGTGTTGTCCCTAGGGTGGATGATGAGGATATGTCTATATAGCATTTTGTCATTCTATCTGCATATAATGTGACACATCTCCCATGTTGTCCCTGGGCTGGATGATGAGGAAATCTCTATATTGTGTTTTCTCATAATATCTGTATATAATGTGGCACATATGCCGTGTTGTCCCTGGGCTGGATGATGAGGATATGTCTATATTGCATTTTGTCATTCTATCTGTATATAATGAGACACATCTATTGTTTTGTCCCTGGGATGGATGATGAGGATATGTCTATATTACATTTTGTCTTTCTATCTGTATATAATGTAACACATCTGCTTTGTTGTCCCCTCGGCTGGATGATGAGGATATGTCTATTGCATTTTGTCATTCTATCTGCATATAATGTGACACATCTGCCTTGTTGTCCCTAGGGTGGGTGATGAGGATATGTCTATATTGCATTTTGTCATTCTATCTGTATATAATGAGACACATCTGCCATGTTGTCCCTGGGTTTGATGATGAGCATATGTTTATATTGCATTTTGTCATTCAATCTGTATATAATGTGACACATATATCATGTTGTCCCTTGGCTGGATGATGAGGAAATTTCTATATTCCATTTTGTCATTCTATTTGTATATAATGTGACACATCTGCCATGTTGTCCTTGGGCTAGATGATGAGCATATGTCTATATTGCATTTTGTCATTTTATCTGTTTATAATGTGACACATCTGCCATATTGTCCCTGGGCTTGATGATGAGGATATGTCTATATTGCATTTTGTCATTCTATCTGTGCATAATGTGACACATCTATTGTGTTGTCACTGGGCTGGATGATGGGGCTATATCTATATTACATTTTCTCAATCTATCTGTATATAATGTGACACATCTACCGGTTTCTCCCTGGGTTGGATGATGAGGATATGTCTATATTTCATTTTGTCATTCTATCTGTATATAATGTGACAAATCTGCAGTGTTGTCCCTGAGCTGGATAATGAGGATATGTCTATATTGTGCTTTGTTATTTTATCTGTATATAATGTGACACATCTGCCATGTTGTCCCTGGGCTGGATGATAAGCATATGTCTATACTGCATTTTGTCATTCTATCTGCATATAATTTGACACATCTGCCGTGTTGTCCCTGGGCTGGATAATGAAAATGTGTATATATTGCATTTTGTCATTCTATCTGTATATAATGTGACACATCTATCGTGTTGTCCTTCTGCTGGACGAGTAGGTTATGTCTATATTGCATTTTGTCATTCTATCTGTATATAACGTGACACATCTGCTGTGTTGTCTCTGGGCTGGGTGATGAGGATATGTCTATATTGCATTTTGTCATTCTATCTGTATATAATGTGACACATCTATTGTATTGTCCCTGGGCTGGATGATGAGGATATGTCTATATTGCATTTTGTCATTCACATCTGCTGTGTTGTCCCTGGGCTGGATGATGAGGATATGTTTATATTGCATTTTGTCATTCTATCTTCATATAAAGTGACACATTTGCTGTGTTGTCCCTTGGCTGGATGATGAGGATATGTCTATATTGCATTTTGTCATGCTATCTGTATATAATGAGACACATCTATCATTTTGTCCCTGGGCTGGATGAAATCTTAACGAGTGGATGGGAGATCGTAGGTTTACCTCGGGTGTCATCTCTGTGTCACTACTAGACAGAGGCGCAGTAAACTAAACCATAAATGGGCACAGTATTCTCATTCCAAGGGGTGGGAAAGCCATACACACTCTGGCTAGGCTTATAAATGCCCTATGGCAGATAGCCTAGTATGAACCTATGAACCTATGAACCTATGAGGATATGTCTATATTGCATTTTGTCTTTCTATCTGTATATAATGTGACACATCTGCTGTGTTGTCTCTGTGTTGGGTGATGAGGATATGTCTATATTGCATTTTGTCATTCTATTTGCATATAATGTGACACATCTGCCGTGTTGTCCCTAGAGTGGATGATGAGGATATGTCTATATAGCATTTTGTCATTCTATCTGTATATAATGTGACACATCTCCCATGTTGTCCCTGGGCTGGTCGTTGAGTATATCTCTATATTGAATTTTTCCACCCTTTCTGTATATAATGTGACACACCTGCCATGTTGTCCCTTGGCTGGATGATGAAGATATGTCTATATTTCATTTTGTCATTCTATCTGTATATAATGTGATACATCTATCGTGTTTTCCCTGAGCTGGAATGTGAGGATATGTCTATATTGCATTTTGTTATTCTATTTGTATATAATGTGACACATCTGCCATGTTGTCTCTGGGCTGGATGATGAGGATATGTCTATTTTGCATTTTGTCATTCTATCTGTGTATAATGTGACACATTTTCCATGTTGTCCCTAGGTTGGATGATGAGGATATGTCTATATTGCATTTTCTTATTTTGTCTGTATATAATGTGGCACATGTGCCGTGTTGTCTCTGAGCTGGATGATTTGAATATGTCTATATTTTGTTTGTGTTTGGACATTCTATACTGACCCAACAGATATTGCCAACATACTGGATGACACAATCAGTTCCAATTGTACCCCTCTCTCCATTCCCCTAAAGAACCAATCACAATACCAGAGGAATGCCAGGAACCCAACCATTACTGCAGCACAGGTTAAAGCTGCATTGTCCAAGGCCCAGAATACCGCTTCCATGGGACCTGACAATATCACTGGATGTGTTCTACATGAACTACAAAGTGAACTGGCACCACAACTGTTTGCCCTGTTCACTCATAGCCTCACCTCAGGCTTTGTCCCTACCGAATGATGTACTGCTGCAGTCATCCCTCTGCATAAAGAAGGAGCGAATACAGACCCTGGGAATTATCGCCCCCGTTAGTCTGATGAGTCTGATATGTAAGGCTATGGAGTACATCATCATGGACCTAATTAACAAGGATATAGGGAATCTCCAAACTCTAGATCCTATGCAATTTGGTTTTGCGAAAAGTAGATCATGCCTGCTCAACCAGTTGACTTCTTTGAGTCAGTCACCAGAGCAGTGGATTAAGATAAGGCAGCTCATACAGCCTACCTCAGTCTGGCCAAGGCCTTTGATACCATTTCCCTCTCAGGAACTATTGATAAACTCACCAAACTAGGCATCAGCCCCTATATCACTAGTTGGGTTGCAAATTGGCTGACAGAACCCATAGTGTGAAGGTAGTGGACTCCAAGTCAGACTGCAGACCAGTCATTAGTGGAGTCCCACAGGGATCTGTCCTGGGTCCTCTCCTGTTTGGCATCTACTTCTTAGAAGTCCAGGCCAACATGGAGGGACTCTGGGTGACCAGGTTTGCATATGACTGCAAGCTGGGAGCCATTATTAACTCCCCAAGTGATGTAGACATCCTACAGAAAGGCCTCATTGAGACCAATGACTGGTTTTAAAGCCATGGCTTAAGCTAAATGCCAAAAAATGTGTCTTCATCCCCTTTAGGAAAAAATCAGTTCCCACTAATTACCACATCAATGGCAGCCCACTGAACACTGAAGGCATTATAAGAGATCTTGTGACACAGGATGACAGCAACCTCTCCTTCGACCACCATATTACCACTGTAATCAGAAAGTCCTTCTATGTGGCACATCTTATTACCAAGGGTTTTGCATCCAGGAAGAAAGAAGTCATCATTTCTCTCTACTCTTCCCTCATTCGGCCAATCATTGAGTATAATGCCCCATTTGGAATGTATCTCACTAGACAAATGCAACAGCTGGAAAGGCCACAGAAGTACCACACAAAGAGGATCCTAGACCTTTAACACATGTCCTACATGGACAGACACAAAAAACTACAGCTATTCTCTGCCTCATATCTTCTACTAAGAAGCGATCTCTGCTTGACTTACAAAGCCATGTCTGACCCAGTTCTGTTAGAAATGCTACATCTAAAGAAATCCCAATCCCTCCGCACCACACTCTCAAAAGACCTGAACCTCATTACCACAATCAACAGAACATGCTGGAGGGACAGGTGCATAACCCAGAGACTGCCCATGCTCTGAAACAGACTTCCCATACATGTCAAGCAGAGCACCTTACTGTCCCTCTTCAAGAGAAATCTTGATGAGTGGATGGGAAATAGAAAGTTCACCCCGGGAATCACTCCAGTGGCTCCACTTGATAGAGGCACTGGGAACTAACTTTGGGTTCATGGTGCCATGACACTTCTATGGCCTAGGCTTGTAAAGGCTCCAGGGCCATTAGCCCAGTACACACCTATAAACCTATGAACATATGGCATCTATAAGAGCTGAAGGCTATGGTATACTGATCTGGGATAGCACATCATCCCTTAGGTGAAGAATACTGCAGCAGTAAAGAGAAGGACATCTACTGTTATGGCAAGATTTTACATAATTACTCTTTCTCTAGTATAATCCATCAGCCAGGAGTATCACTACTGCCCAGTGCCACAATGGAGTCTTACCAAGAATTATGCTCAGCAGGGCATCTCCCACTAACTTAATCTTTCATCTGGTCAGAGTTGAGTGGCAGTCATTCGGGCAGCAACGTGACAGGTTTTAAGCTCTGGTCAAGGAAAACAGAAAAATAAAATAATACTGACAAGAACTTTAGTTCACTTTCTTCCAGCTTGGCACCTTTAACTACCTGCTTAAAGCCAGTATGGTTCTGCTACATCTGCAGTAGTTGGTTTATGTATGTGTATCCTTTTTGACACTCTTCTTGCAATTATTCAGATAGTGTTAGGCTAGCTGCATACTACCAACCCCTTCCTCTGCTCTCTTCCCTCCCATTGTTCCTGCCTCTAATTAATTGTACTTTCCTCTCTTTAATTCCTTACTTTTTTCCTCACTCTCCTTGCTGGTGTTTGCTCTGTGCTTACTAGTACACTTTATTCTGTCGTATGTTCCATCTAGTTTTTCTTCCCTTTTATCTCCTATTTTACACCATCTGATAACTTTGTTTGCAGAAGTATTACTTCTTGCTAATATCATTGTGCTTCACAGACTTTGCTTACCATTTCTGAGATAGTTTCTGGCAGTTAACTGTGATCTGGTTAAGCCTTACTCTATTTGCCCTTCCTACGCTCCCCCACCCTCCCCCCAAATCTCACTCACCCCTACTACACCAAAACTTATATCTTTAAACTCCTTCCACTTATCTAACAACCAATTAACTTCTCCTCCTTCCAAGCAAACAACTAATTAACTTCTTCACTCTGTTAACCAACCACTCCCTAATTAGGGTGGCTTCCTTCACCACTCTTCCAACAAACTTTAACATACAGTCTACCTTTTTTCCCTTTTATACCAACTGTCTCATCTATAACTAACTAGCCCCACTAGGCTGAGCTTCCCATACCACTCACCCAATAAACTTTACTAACCTACCCCTACATCCCTGTGCACTGAAAATAAATCCTATTTTAACTATCTTTCTCACCTTTCCATCTATCTTCTCTTTATAGCTCTTAAACATCTTTAGTTAAATCACTCTAGAACATATGTCTTATTTATCTAACTACCCCTTTAATTCTTCTTCTCTGCTTCTTAACTTTATATCACAATACACTATCATACTTAAAACCATCACCTACACTTACCCATACCCTCAACTGCAGTGATAACATCAGACATTCTCAATCTCTCCATCTTTATACAGCTTTTCTTACACACATCTCCAGAAAATCAGAATACTATCTCTCTCTCTCTCTCTCTCTCTCTCTCCTAAACATAAGCTTAAATTCTACGGATATTATCCATACTCTCCTACACATACTGTACTTCAATAACTCTTCTGCTGGTTGGAGACATTCACCTTTTTTCCTGCCTCAATAACTCTCCACCCTTTTCTTACCCCACCTCCCTAACTCATTACCTCATCCTCACCTCTTGTCCTCTTCAACACCCCAAAAACCTAACCATCCTTTCAATGAACATACAAAACATGCTAAATAAAACCACTGAAATTCATACATGGATAGCCCAGAACACTCCACATATCATAACCTTATCTGAGACCTGGTTTAAAACCCATATCTCAAATAATGAACTCCAACCACTGGCTATAGCATCTACCAGCTGAATCGAATTAAAAAAGGGGGAGGTGTTGCTATTCTGTATTCTGAACAACGTAATCTCTCCCCTTCATCAATTCCTTTCCCAAACTTCCACCCTGCAGAATTGTTGATACTAAACTGTCATTTAAACTCCCATAAAAAAATTGCTACTGCTTTCATTTATATTCCTAACAACCAAAACTGAGAAAAACACACTTTTAATAGCAAAGCTTTCGGATAAAATCCTTCCTCAATACTAATACAAATAAATCTAAAAACCAAATGGTTTAAATACAGGTCACTGAATAATAAAGTTTTAGTTAATAGGAAGACAATATTGAAGCTGATTTTTCTTGGGAATGATGTTGGTTCTGTTAACCTAGAATGTTCAAAAGTATGCACTATGTATCTTACTAGTTATAATACCTTGACTTGTTTTGTAAAACAAATAATACAGAGGAATTGGGTTGTACTAATGGCCTCTAGTGAGATTAAAGACATTCTTGGTGACAGGCCTTTTTTCTCATATAGAAATACGAAGTCCTTGAACAATATGTTATGTTACAAAGATTTTTTCAGGCCTGTAGAGAGGACTTTTACCACTAAGCCCGGCACGTATGGCTGTTTGAATTGTTCCTGCTGTTCTGATATTGTGGTTGGTTGCAGTGATAAGTTCAAACATCCTATTAGTGGTAAAGTTTATCAGTTTAATTTTTCTACCACTTGTGTTACATCTAATGTGGTGTATTTAGCTAATTGTGTGAAATGTACTGCATTCTATGTGGGTAAGACCACTAGAAAGCTAAAAGAACGCATCATTGAACACAAATCGGAGATTAGAAGGGCCATTGACAGTAATGCCTTGTATAAGCACATAGTTGATTCAGGTATTGAGCATAGATTCTCCTTTACAGTTATTGATGTAATATGGCCTCCTGCCAGAGGTGGTGATAGTGGTAATTTACTTGAATTAAAAGAGTATGAATGGATTCTTAGGTTGAACTCTGACCATTTTCCAGGTTTAAATAATATGATTACCTTGAAACCTGTTCTTGTTAAATTGCAACATACTAGGTTGTGAGAATGTTATGTTTTTTTTAATGTTTTTTCTAATTTTTCTAATTTTAATGATTTGTTTTATATACTTGTGGTCACATGATTTTTGGACTGCTGGTCATGTGACTTCATTGACCTGTATTTAAACCATTTGGTTTTTAGATTTATTTGTATTAGTATTGAGGAAGGATTTTATCCGAAAGCTTTGCTATTATAAAGTGTGTTTTTCTCAGTTTTGGTTGTTATTCATATTTCCTTGCAGCTTGTTCTTTTGTTAATTTCTTTGCTGCATTTCTGAGAACAAGTTAAAGGGTCGTGTTGCAGTCCTTTATCCATTTATTTAACATGGAAGTGGTGAAGACTGTTAACTCTGTCAAGTCTCTGTTTATGAATGAGACTAATCCTTTACTACAGTTTGCCTCTTCGGTTTGTTCTACATCGAAAAGTGATGAACATTGGAAATCTGAGAATGTTTCAGATTTTCATAAAAAGCTGAATCTTTTTGAAAGAAAAGTGGGTACTTATAAACGCTTGCAATGGCAGCGTTTTAGCTTCTCTGCATATCTAGATAAAGGCATCGTCCCACGTGGCTTGAGAGTTCTCAAAATGCCTTCATATGGGAACGCTTATCCTGAGCTCCTGAAGCGGTGGCAGCAACTCAACATCAAGTTAAGTTTGGATTATGTGAGTTTAATGAATGCTTTTCAACTATCGAGAAGGAACTTAAAGATGAGATACTAAATATGGAAAATTAATTAATGGATATGTATGTATTTGCGTGTATGGGTGAGTTATATCAGCAGCTACTTGACAGAACACAAGCATTGGATGACCGTTTGGAAGTAGCAAAGAAGCGTAAGCTCACACGTGATATCAACAACTTCCAAAGGGGTCATATTTTCTCATGGCTGAAAAATGATCAAACTTTTAAACCTAATGCTGCAGTACGTAGTAATAAGAGAAGTTTAGATGTTCTTGATGGCTTTTCTGAAACTACAGTTGATACTGCACAACAACATGAACCGGCTTTGGCAGCTTCGTCGAATCACTTACAAGTGAACACGCCTACTTTGGTGACATTTATGCTAGACTCCATGAATGTTTGCTCTCAGTCAGAACTTAGTGACAAGCAAGATGGAGAGGCTAACTCGCGTTCTACTGTGGTTAAGAAGGCACAGCAACTTACATTTAATTTCTCTGGCAAACGCTTTCATCTAGAACAGCCGGAGGCTGTAACTGAGCGTTCCTCTCCAAGAAGGAAACCGTTTATGGGACAAACAGTTGTCCCGGGCAAACGTAAGAATGAGAGCCCTTTAGGGCAGGGCAAAGTAAGTCGCAAATGACTAAAGGCATCCTCAACCTTTCAACCTTTAACTTGAACTCTGCTCATTGTTCAGTACTACATAAAGGGCTTAATTTTATTCCTACAGCGAAGGGTGATCTAGTGACTGCGCTCACAGACCTTAAGATTTTCATTAGAAATGTAAATTTAAAGGTTTTGTTTGGTAACTCTGTCATTAATGGAGTTTCATGTAAACGGCGTAGTACCTTTATACCTTCTAGTATGCCTTTGGTTACAGCATTTCATGATTTGTGTGAGAGGGAATTAGGAATGTTGTATTCTGACTGCAATATTTTGAGATTTTCTCGCTTTAATTTAACATTTGATGAGTATCCAGTGCTCAAAAGTCTACAGGCGAGCAAAGATTTAGTGATTAAACAAGCCGATAAAGGTGGGGCTGTAGTCCTTATGGATCAGCCTAAGTATATATCTTTAGTTTCTGTTCTACTGAATGATGTTGAGGCTTTTAAACGTATTACATCAATAGATGTTAAAAGATGCATTAGTTATGTCAATATGGTGATCTATGATTTACAAATTAGTGGTGATATTACACTGGATTTATTTCATTTTTTTACTGTTTCTTGTCCAATTATCCCTTGTCTCTATGGGCTGCCTAAGATACACAAGTCAGTGACCAACCCCCCCATGAGACCAATTGTATCGGGAGGGGGGTGGATCACCGAACCTATATCTATATATTTGCAAACACAATTGCAACTATATTTACCTAAATGCACTTCTGTGCTAAGAGATACATCTGATTTCCTTTGTAAATTGCGTGTTTGGTTTAATAGTATTGGTGGTTCCTGTCGACAAAGTGAGTATTTGTTTGTAACGCTTGATATAGCATCCCTTTTTACTGTAATACTGCATGATTTTGGTATTAAGTCTATCAGACAATTTTTGATCTCCCAATCTTCTCTTGTGAATAGATCTGTTGAGAATATTTGTTCTCTTCTAGATGTAGTTTTGAGGAACAATATTTTTCTGTTTGATGAATACTTATATTTGCAACTCACTGGTGTAGCCATGGGTACTTCTGTGGCTAACATTTATGCCAACTTGGTGTTATACCAATGGGAGAAAGCTTATATTTATAATTTGGATAATTCTTTTGTAAGTAATATATGTTTTTATCAACGTTTCGTTCATGATTGTTTTATGGTTTGGAAAGGTTCCCTTTCACAGTTGAATGAATTTGTTCATTATTTAAATGCAACCACCAGTTTCTTGAAATTTAAGATGGATGCCTCTGATAGTGAGATTAATTTCTTGGTTGTTAAGATACAACTACGTGAGGGTTCTATCCATACCAGTATTCACAAAAAGGAGATAAACTCTGATAGATACATTAATTATTCCAGCATGCATGCCCCACATGTCTTAAAGGGGATTGTTACTTCACAGTTTAATAGAGTTAGTAGATTAAATACTGATGATGCTACATTTAATTTACAGTTGGATGAGATGTCCAAAGAGTTTCTGGATAGTGGTTATGATTCTAAACTAGTTTTAGATTTAAAAAATAAAGTTTTAGTTAATAGGAAGACAATATTGAAGCCAATTTTTCTTGGGGATGATGTTGGTTCTGTTAACCTAGAATGTTCAAAAGTATGCACTAGGTATCTTACTAGTTATAATACCTTGACTTGTTTTGTAAAACAAATAATACAGAGGAATTGGGTTGTACTAATGGCCTCTAGTGAGATTAAAGACATTCTTGGTGACAGGCCTTTTTCTCATATAGAAATATGAAGTCCTTGAAGAATATGTTATGTTACAAAGATTTTTTCAGGCCTGTAGAGAGGACTTTTACCACTAAGCCCAGCACGTATGGCTGTTTGAATTGTTCCTGCTGTTCTGATATTGTGGTTGGTTGCAGTGATAAGTTCAAACATCCTATTAGTGGTAAAGTTTATCAGTTTAATTTTTCTACCACTTGTGTTACATCTAATGTAGTGTACTTAGCTAATTGTGTGAAATGTACTGCATTCTATGTGGGTAAGACCACTAGAAAGCTAAAAGAATGCATCATTGAACACAACTCGGAGATTAGAAGGGCCATTGACAGTAATGCCTTGTATAAGTACATAGTTGATTCAGGTATTGAGCATAGATTCTCCTTTAGAGTTATTGATGTAATACGGCCTTCTGCCAGAAGTGGTGATAGTGGTAATTTACTTGAATTAAAAGAGTATGAATGGATTCTTAGGTTGAACTCTGACCATTTTCCAGGTTTAAATAATATGATTACCTTGAAACCTGTTCTTGTTAAATTGCAACATACTAGGTTGCGATAATGTTATTTTTTTTATGTTTTTTTCTAATTTTTCTAATTTTAATGGTTTGTTTTATATACTTGTGGTCACATGATTTTTGGACTGTTGGTCATGTGACTTCATTGACCTGTATTTAAACCATTTGGTTTTTAGATTTATTTGTATTAGTATTGAGGAAGGATTTTATCCGAAAGCTTTGCTATTATAAAGTGTGTTTTTCTCAGTTTTGGTTGTTATTCATATTTCCTTGCAGCTTGTTCTTTTGTTCATTTATATTCCACCAGGTAAAACATCCCCATCCTTCAACACATACAATCTTGGATTTCACATAATATCTCCTATGAAACAGTCATCCTCAGTGATGTGAATATAGAGTGGAAAATTCTTAGTACAGACTCGCCTAACCTCAGCATAAACCTTCACGGTTTTAACCAACTTATCACAACCCCTACATGTTTGAATAAAAATTCTAATACTGTCTCTATCCTTGACTGGATCCTCACAAATAACCCCAATATCTATCATAACCCCTGCTCCTCTATCTGATACCATAAGTGACCATCTCCCCACCTACATCCAAAGATACTCCAACTGTGCAGGTCTCACCTACGCAAAGACTGTCGGAAACTCTCCAGTTTTAGTTCTGTTGCATTTAATGATAGGCTATCATCCATCAGCTGGTCCTGCCTCCATCACCTTCTCCTCAATGATGCAGTACTAAAATTCAACAACATATTTCTAGATATTCTCAATGCCCTAGCACACCTAAGGAAAATTAAGATAAAATCAAACTATGCCCCTTGGCTTTCAAAAAACACACTCTCTCTCTTTTGCATAAAAGAGATGGTGCATGGAAATCCTAGCTGTAAACCAAATCCCCTACACACCTTCAAAATTACAAGGAACTCAGAAACCTCACTAAAAAACAAATTAACAATGACAAGAAAAAAACTATAATAACACCCAAACAAACCACTACTCAAATCCCAAAAAATCCTGGAGTACCATCAACAACATTCTTCACCCCGGAAATTCTATCACCCCAAGCCCCTACCCAAACAAAACTTCCCAAGAAACTGCCACTCTACTCAACTGCCACTTTATTGACTCCATTCACAAACTTACCCATATAGATCCTAACACCTATCCCCCTACCCCTCCTATTCAGTATACCAACAAAACCCTGTTTTCACTTGCCCATCTCTACCAACTATATAAAATCAGTCCTCCATAAAATAAAACCATGTTCACCCTCTAGTGATAATTTACCACCCCTCTTTCTAAAGCTAGCTACTGACTCAATAACTTATCTAATTTCTATATTAATTAATAGATCAATCCAAGAAGCTATTGTCCTTGATATCTGGAAATCTTTCTATACTATACCTCTACACAAAGGAGGAAACTCCACAGATCCTTCCAGTTATAGACCAATAGCTATTCTTTCCCCAATTTCAAAAATCCTTGAAAAATGTTTACATACTCAGCTTCTCAACTTTCTTATGCAAAAAACCTTCTGACAACTACCCAGCATGGATTTCAACCAAATCGCAGCACTGCTGCTGCTGCCCTTTTATCTTTTACTCATACTGTTGTTGAAGCTTTTGATAACAATCAGCTAGTCTCATGTCTGTTCATAGACCTCTTTAAAACCTACGACACAGTATCACACTCTAAACTTCTTCCAAAACGTATCTGCTCTAAACCTTTCTTCTTCTACTTTTGAATGGTTCTCTTCCTACCTTACCAACAGGTGACAGTCCATTAGATGGCATACCCCCTGCTCCCCCTTTCTACCCATCCAAACCGGAGTCCCCCAAGGCCCTATTGTTGGACCACTACTATTCAACATTTTCACTAACAACATACATACATACATCCTGTACTCACTCCTCTCTTATTCTATATGCAGATGACTCCACTCATATCTCCTGATCTGATAACATCTCTCAACTTTATACACTTATGCAGAACTCATTCCTTTCTGTTGAAAGATGGCTTAAAAACAGCTCATCTTAAATCCAAACAAAACCAAATGTATTCTCCCTCCTAAATCTTTCTCATCACAAATCCATCGTTATCATTTCATCTCTTAATAATACAATCACTAAAGTAGTAGAATACCACAAAAAGATCCTTGGTTCTATTATTGATGATCAATTAAAATTTGACCTTCATGTTCACCATTGCATCAAAAAACTCATCAAAAACTGGGATTACTTTATAGGAACAAAAAATTCCTTACTTCAGAATTTAAACTTTCTCTAGCTCTCAGGCATTCCTCATACCCAGTGTACTATATGCCTCTCCAATTCTGACAAACTGATAATCCACTTTAATTTCTAAACTGAAGCAAACCTGTAAGAAAATTGCAAAACTTGCCACAAATCAACATTATACCTCTCACCACTGCCTTGCACTAAAAACCTACAAGGGCTAGAATTTCCCCAACAATTGTTACTATCACAGCTGTACATAACTCAGTCTATATTCAACAAATCTACTACTTACCCCTCACTCTATTCTCTAGCATCTTACTGCATCCTAAATCATTCACTCTGAAGCTCTGACCAACATCTTCTAGATATTTATAAGCCCAATAAAACCACTGGCAAACTTTTATACAGATACTTAGTTTCTAAAGCCTGGAATAAACTCCCTTTTAATCTTGTACAAAACATCACACACATAAGTAGATTCAGAAAAGAGCTAAAAACTTCCTATCTAACTCATGGAGCTGCCCCTGCCATGACCCTACATGAACCTTCCCCCCATCTTTACTTCTAATAATGTTTATTAATACTTTTTTTTACAGCTCTCACTTATGAAATCTCAAGTGTGGGATATTTTTTTACCATTCAAATTTTTTATACATCAACATGTACTTCAGTTTTATATTCTATTCTCTGTTACAACTTATTTTATATTTCATGTTCTAAGTTTGTATGTCTTCCATACTATGTAACAACTTATTTCTTTAGTTATGTTTCATTTTTTTGTATTTTCTTTGTACTTGCCATGTTATGTAACAGCTTTTGTTTCATTTTTGTTTATATAATGTCACCACCCCCTCACTGTTTATTTTTTGTTTTGCTTTTATTGTACTGGAGCTTTTCTCCTCGGGTCTCCACTGACAATGGGCTTTTAGCTCAGTTGGACCAACCCCAGTTAACAAATTTCAAATACATAAATAAATAATAATCCTGCTTTGATTTACTTTAGCCTATGTTCTTTCGCCTTTTTTTCTATTTTTAAAGGTATTTTAACCATATTTGTGTCTGTTATGTAAAGACCTTAAATATTTTGCCAAACAAAATACAAGGTTTGATTCTGACCTATGATTATTAGCTAGACTTGTAATATTTTGAAGAGTGATAGCCTAATATTTATTTATAAACATAAATAAGAGTACATAATTATCTTTCAGATAGGGACATATCCAGAACATCAGAGGCAAAAAAGTCTGATGCCTTTTCAAATAATAGTTTGATTGACTATGCAAATGACTTTCTTTGATGGGAATGTTTTCCCTGCTCTCAAATATTCCTATAATAAAATAGGAATGCCTTACAAATAATATTGCATTTCATAAAATCTTCTCACAGATCCATAGCCAAGTGGGATCCCCTACACATGATGAAGATGAAATTACTAGAGCATCAGTAGCATGCACAAAACAAAAAGACAAATTGCATAACAATCACTGTTTTCCATAGACAATCACTGCCAATGTGGCTTTTAAGTTTGAGCCAGCAATGATGCACTCTTTCTGGGATATTTCTCCATCCTTCAAGTTGTTGTGGTTGTGGAGTTGGTTTATATAATTTGGGGCGTGCAAGGGGGCTCACCATCCTGCAAAAAACAAAATTGATTCTTTTTACTCTTCTAACTTTCAAGCATTTTTTTGTCCTTTTGGCTTGTCTACTTTCAGAATGTTGACATTTCATAGTAGAACCCTCTTAAGTGTTCAAAATGCAAATTTAAAGCTTATTTTGTATCCCAATCTATTCAAATGGCACCTCGAGTGTCTTTTTTTTTTTAATGCTGATCGTTCACATAGTAAAATTGTGAGTGAACATAACCTATTAAATATTTATCACTTTAACCCAGTTTTGAAACTGGTACTTTTTAGTCCTAGGAATAATTTTATCTGACATGCAGCATGGTTTACATTTTGGCATAAGTATTTAATTTCAGCTAAATTAAATCCTTTATATTTAACTTTTCTCTCATTTTACCACTTCTTTACCAATTTATTGTAATTTAACAAAATCAGTTCCTTCGAGAAATCTGCCAGATGCAGATACATATATAAAATATTCAGTCTATTACTGATAACCCTAACATCCTAACTGGAGGCAAAAGATATTCAATGATTATCCTCCTGTTCATTTACTTGTGTTTAGAAAAGTCACATCAGCATCTCTGACCTTTTTTCCTCACTCCAAAGTAAAATACCTGTGGGTGTCTTGTCTCTCAACCTTTCCTTCACTAAAATGTTCCATTTGATGAAAAAGCTGGTAGCTCTTATAAGTTTATATGTAAGCTAAAATACAAAATCAAGTCTGTTTATAGTAACATGCTTCTAGATTACAAGGCACTATTTTTTGCATTTATCTCTGGAAAATGCCTTGAATACTTTTTCTTTAAAAAAAAAACCTCTTATACCCAATGTATGATCTATCATAACATTTGTCCTCTTTTAAAAAGTCATCTTCCTTCCATCATTTTCTTTTGCATATAGTTATGCAAACAGTGGCTTTATTTACATAAGATTGTAGGAGGTCAGCACCTGTTTCCCTGTCAATGAGGGACAAAGGTGGAAACCCTGGAGCAAATTTGAGGTTTCCCATCCACTCATCAAGGTTGTGCTTGAAGAGGGTCAGCAAGGTACTCTGTTTGACATGTATGGGAAGTCTGCTCCAGAGATGGGGCAGCCTCTGGGAGACAACCTTGTTTCTCCAGCAGGTTTTATTGATGTTGCATATTAGATTCAGGCCTTCCAAGTGGGTAATGTGTGAGGAGTTAGACTTGCAGATATGGGGCATCTCTAGTAGGTAAGGGTCCAATATTGCCTTGTAGGTGAAACACAGATCATCTCTGAGCAATCTGTATGATACTGATTAGAGTGATAGTGATTTGAGCCTGTCTGCATAGGACAGGTGTTGGAAGCCATGGATTCTCTTTGTGAGGTATTTCTGTGGACTTTACAGTTGGTTCAGGTATTTGGAGAGGTGCATACCAAACAGGGCATTATACTCAATTATAGGCCTAATGAGGGAGGAGTACAGAGAGGTAATATCCTCCTTTTTCTGGATGGAAGCCTTTACTTATAAGATGAACCAAGTAGAAGGCTTTTCTGACCACAGCCGCCACATGATGGTTGAATGATAGATTGTTGTCAACCTGAATAGCCAGGTCTCTCATCACAGGTTGTGTGCTTAGGGGGTTGCTACTGATGTGGTAATCAGTTGGGGCCGTGTTTTTGCCAAATGGTATGATAATACATTTTTTTGCATTTAACTTAAGGCCATGACTTTGGCACCAGTCATTTGTTGCTGTGAAACCCTCTTTCAGTATAACATAATTTGGGGAGTCAATGTCAGCACCCAACTTACAGTCATCTGCAAACCTGGTCAGCCACAGCCTTTTTGTATTTGCCTGAACCTCTGAGAAGTAGATGCCAAACTGTAGAGGTCCCAGGACAGATCCCTGGGCAACACCGCTAGTGACAAGTCTGCTGTTGGGGGTGGTGGCACCTATTTTGACCTTGAACCAGTTGACCACTCACCTTATGAGATAGGGATTTATGCCAAGTTGTGTTAGCTTTTCAATGATGCCTGAGTGAGGGATTGTGTCAAAGGCCTTGGCCAAGTCAAAGTATGCACTGAATTTCCCTCATCCGGGGCTTTGGTGACAGTGTCAAAGAAGTCAAACAGGTTTAACAGACAAGATCTGCCCTTTACAAATCCGAAATGGGTGCGGTCAAGTGCTTGGAGATTGCCTATGTCCTTGTTTATGAGATCCATAATAATATGCTCCATGGCTTTATAGATCAGACTTGTCAAGCTAATGGAGAGAGAGTTTCCCGGGTCAGTAGTCACACCACATTTGTGCAAGGGGATGACAATGAAAGTTATCATCTCTGCTGGAATAAGGCCTGTAATTAGGCTGTGGTTGAATAGGGGTCTCAGTGGTGAAGCTAGTTCTTGCTGGAAATGGTACAAAATACAGTCTAGGATGCTATCAGTTCCCAAGCTGTGTTATTTGCCTTGAAAGATGCCTTTAACACTTGCTCTATGGAGATATGAGGTGCAGGACAAGTATTGGGGATGTTGAATGAGCCTTTGGGGGGATAAGGGGCTGAAGTTTGCACTGAACCTATCAACTTGCATGTTGGCTAAGCCGACAGGATCAGTGTATGTGGTACTTGTTAAGTACTAATATGGAACAAACCTGGGCTTTGCTATGGAGGTTCCTGACATAACTGAATAGAGCTTTGTGGTTTCCCTTTGTTTTGGAGGCTAGTTTCAATTCATAATTGGCTTTGGAGGTTTTCACTAGTGATCTGCTTTGCTTGTTGATGCTGAGGAGCGAGTTTTTCCAATTTGGAATTTGTTCCTTTTTACCCTTGGACAACAGTTTCTTCTTCCTTTTGTTATAAAGCCTGTTGATAGAGGATGTCCACCACACAGGTTTGTGTTTCCTTGAGGAGCAGGGTTTTAGTTCTGTTGGGTATGGCTGAGTCCATGCAGTTGTACAGGTGTTTGTATAGTGAATTGGCGTACTGTTCAACATAGTTGTCTGCATCCTCTGAAAGTGTGAAGCTACTGATACCCTCCCATAGGAGGATGTAGTCAGCTTTTGAGAAGTTTTTTAGCCTGGTTATGGCTGGGGGATTGGATGGGATAGAAACTTCGAATGAGACAAGACCAATGATCTGATCTCATCAGGGAAGAACATTTTATGGGAGTGGTGCAGTGGTCACCCATGTTGGTAAGGAGAGCTTCCAGTGAGTGCATTGTCATGTTAAGGCTCCTAGAGTTAAGCAGAATGACCTTCAATTTGCTTTTTGACAGATCTTTTATGTTGAAAGATTTGTCTTCGGGGCATAGCCTAAAAAAGCACAACAGGGGAGCTAAGAGCCTTGGCCAGGATCTGGAACCCCAGGGGTGACAGGTGGAGTTCATCTCTGACACAGCATCAAGGCATCAGCCATGTCATCCAAGGCAGATAGATACTGGATCCCCTTGGAAAGACACCAGAAACCAAGCCAATTGCTGAAATCAATTAATTTTTGTTGATATTGTGGTACTGTGGCATTATTCTTGGTGAAGGTAGGACGCTGCTTAGGCCTAGGCTCATACCTGCTTGGGACACATACTCTGAGAGCTCAATCATGTCTCTCTTCATATAGTCCATAGAGGTACATCTGAAGTCATTCACACCAAAATGGGCAATGAGAGAGTTGTACCTGTTGTGGAGAGACTTAAGTGTGTGCATGATGTGGTGGATTCTGGCACTTGACAGACAACTGACTGTGACCTTCTTGTTATCAAGCCTCATGAGGAGGACATCAGTTTATCTCACTATTGTGTCACCAATGACTAGTATGTTTGGTTTATTTTCATGTCTTATGGCCTGCGTCGGTTTATTGTTATGCCTAATGATCTGTGTTTGTGAGACACTGATGTGTTGTCTACTGTATGTGATGTGTTTCTTGTTGTGCGTGGAATGTTTGTGAGTAAGTTTTGGGGTCTATGTTGTTTAGGTAAGTTTTTGTTGAGGACCCCTGCATAGTTGGGTGTGAGTCGTGCTTGGCTATGGGATGTGGTGTTTGTGCTGGCAATCTCCTCTTTGTCAGGAGTACTGACTATGGTGTGAGAGAGCATAAATTCCAGGTTACTGATGTAGATGCATTTCATGCAAGTAGAAGAATTATGTGGTAGAAGACGAGGACTGTCCATGAAATTGAGGCAGTTGCTACACTGTCTCAGTATGCCCATGTCGACCAAGCTTGCAGGAGAAACTGATGGGAATTGTCCAGCCATAGTGTTCTGAATACTTGGTGGACTTATGGAGAGTGGGTTTTAATACGGGTTTGTCCACAAGAATGCAGACCACAAAAACCTTATAACTTGCCTAAAGCACAAATGCTAAAACCAAAACTAAGATACTAAGAATAGCAGATAAATTTAATCAGATATTTACATAATTTCCTTAAGTTTACAGCCTATCGCAAGCAATCATTACATACTGCTGATTTCAAAATATAAAATATATCAAGCTGCAAATTTAAATAAAGACATTCCAGTAATTTAAGCTAATTTAATTATAACTGAATTAATTGTAGTTGACTATCACAGCTCAGTAGTCTGTCTTACAGGAAATAAATTCTTGCTAGATTTATAGATGCTGCTTTAAAATGCCTTAATATTATATGCTCTAACTCAGCTTTTAAAAAGAGTTTAATAACTTTATACCTACCATCTTGGAAATGGCTTTCTCAAATTTTTCCTCATTAATAAGTCATCATACCTCTCAAAGTATTGCAAGAAATCTGGACAGAGCATAAAAGAATGGGAGTACAAAGACCCAAAAATAAGGATAGATTTTAAATATTGCTCTTATAAACTTAGAAAGTTGATTAACAGGATTTGTGTCAACATGCAATTTCTGAAGCATATAAAGTCTGAAGTTCAAATGTATGTCCTTACTTAGTGAGTTCAATCTTCAGTAATTTGTCAGAAAAACAAATTTTACTAGGAACAGACCAAAATATGAAAGATTTGGACATTCTGTGGAAATCTGAACGGTTGAGAAGTATGATACCATTTTTTGTATCTTTTCCTTCTTTGGCAGATTTCCTCATGTTGAAATGACTTTTACTTCTGTGTGTTAGTGCAAGCATTCTAGCAATTGCTGCCCTTGTAAACAAGTTCTGTATGAAAGTGTCATTTTTCCTATAATTAGCTTACAAGATTCAAATGTTTGTTGTCATCTTGTTTTATCAGTAAGCTTATGGAAAAAAAGGAATCAAACTAAAATAAGCAGTTTATTTCTGGTGCATTCCGGTAGGGTAGTAGGGCAAATAATTCAGACTAATGTTGAATGTGACAGCATGCATGATGGGAAGGTGCTGGGTAGACATGCATTGTTAAAAGGCTTATTCCGCTAGAGCAGAATATTTTCTCCTGGGTGAGTAAGCTTTGGCACTGGGAGACTGTGATTAAGCAACGTTTATCTATATGTTTACTTCTATACATTTGCAATAGCACTGCAAATATGTAAGTTGAAATATTTTGTGCTGGTATGAAAATTAGTGTGACACAACTGTAAAAGAAATACAGTGAATGTTGAAACTCACTGTAAATCCTGTTGATGTATTTTTGTAGAGGGACTTTGCACATTGAGCTCTGTTGACCGTGCAGGGTTGTAATATATACACCTCTGTTACGCACCTCTGAAATGATTGTACTTCAGAGAAAGGGGCACAAACCTGAGCACTGTAGCCTGAGTCTATGATCATATTCCCTGCATTTTCACACAGTCTCATTATTGCAAGGGTTCAGTTCCCAACCTATGCACCAATAAATGAAAACAAAGATGAGCTTGTTTTTGTTATGATGGGCACTAGTGTTTGGTAAGGAGTAGAGTATCCTTCGTGAAGTAACAGCATTTGCAATATTGGGTCATTTTTTTGCAAAATAAGTTCAAACAAATCCTTTATTACGATGCTTAGACTTGCACTTTAGGAACATCCTTAAGACTGAATTCATGAAATAGAGGAATAGTGTGAAATCAGATTGGATCTAAAAATATTGGTACAATACTTAAAAAAAAATCCCAGTCATACATAAGAATAGTTAAGATTTTTTTACTAGAAAGACTTCATATCAGTAACGTGGTAAAATGTAAAAGGTAAAAATATAGGCCAGGGGTAGAAGTAAATGTGATTTGAGTTGAGTTGATTTTTGGGATGTCAAATTTTCATAGCAGTTAATGCTGCTTCCTCACTGGGTGCTTCCTAGCTGTGGTTCTTATTATGTATGGGGAATCCATTGGCTTTGTTTTGGTAATTCTGGCTTTGTCCGACAATACCAGAGATGCCTTAGTTAAGTTGCTAGTCCTCTAAATAAGTCATAATTGTGCATGTATGTGTTTGTTATGCAATGAGAGGATAGCCCATGCAAGACTAGTGTCTCTAACAATTTGCCTAGTAAGTGGTAGAAACAGTCTTCCTTGTGATTCTGAACAAAACTAAACATGTAATCAAACAATGAATGTAGTGTTTGATCCCAAACGTTCTCACTGAGTCTGTCTTAGCCCTTCATGTACCTGGAATTTTTACTTTGAGACCTTGGTATAGCAGCAACTACTTTCTAGGATAATAGATAAAATTGCATATTGACAATCATATCATTCAGGGTTCTGAGTTGAAATCTAAAAATGTCCAAATATTGTTAGGAGAGGTTAGTACCATCATGCGATTTATATAAGTTGAGGTAACATTTCATGGAAGCATGTATCATTTACCCCTTACATATACTTAACCATATTCCGTCTTTAGTCTTGCCAGATAAATCAATATTTTACTTCCCTTATTTTGACTTTCTAATTTGAGAATTTGTTCTCATCCCCCACAACCCCCCAAAACAGATGAAAGCTTGAATAATTTAGTGTTTTCCTCTGTTTTTTTATTAGTTTCTATTCCATGTTTACCATCTTACAGTATAGAAAAAAAATGGAAAAAATCATCACTTCTTTTGAGTTCCCCTCAATTCTACCAGCTGTTCCTTCCAAATCTATTTGTTTCCTTCCATAGTTTTCTCACCACAGCCAGCATCTTTCTTTGCATTCATTGTCTCGTTCAATAGTCTAGGTACCACATCTTAAAATTGCACTGAAAATGCAGCAGAAGTCTTTGCAACACTTCAGAAAGACAGAGACCAAGAAAAATAAAAATTAAGCATATATATTTTTCCCCGTCTTATGATTTGAAACTATCCCTGACCTCATGGGAAGAGTTTTTATGAGCAGTGATCTAATTATTGGATAAAACACATAATTAAAAGCTTAATGTCCCTCCCATTCTTTATATTAGGAACAGAATCCCCAATCAGGTTTACTCTCAACAATGACCTGCTCTCATTTATTTGGTCGACACCTTTCAAATTCTGAGCATTTAAAATTCATATCACAAACCTTAAAAAAAAAAAAAACATTGCAGATGGTCATGATGAGAAGCACATGCTATTTTTCAGCATAGATCTTCATACATTTGACCCGATATTGAGGATTATGATCCAAACTGTGTGTGAGAGACTTTGCAAAGACATTAACTTCAAGAGTGAAGCTTGACAGATGAATGTTGACATTCATTTTGTGAATGGACAATAACTGAGTCATGATTAAAGAGTTCCAGTCATAATCTGTCATGGTCCATTGAGCTTTACTTGCTTTCATATGCTAAAATAGTTAGAGAAAAAAATGTAGGACTGCAAAGTGTTTTAACAGATTTGAAAGCGGCAACACACCGCACCATTACCACAAAGATCGCTTCTACCACAGAAGAGTAACAGAAGGACAGCTTAAAAGCTATTAGATACTTTAGTCATTCTCTACTTTTGTGTTTAACAGCATTTAAAGTTCTTTGGGCTTTTTGCTGCTCTTTTGTGATAGTTGCCGATTCCCATTAATGCTTTACTATGAGGCAGACTTTCCAATGGTGACCGCACTTAAAACAATGCTTTTAGGGTACCTTTCTGACATCAGGATGGTGCTTAAAAAGAAACTTAATTTACCTCAACTTTAGACCTGAACTGATAAACTTAATGCAGACTTGTAAGTAATACTTTGCTGGCTTTGTTTAGTTGTTCAATAATTTGGTTCAAACATAATTGCTATATAAAGAAAATTGGTAAAATAGAGGAGGAAAAATCAGAAGGCAGACATTGTAGTATTAAGCTGACATTGTAGCAACTGGTATTGTATGATTTGGTTTCTTTTTCCATCTCCTATGCTACTGATAGTAGCCTGTCAGGCCCTTAGATATCTTTATCCTCACAAATAAACAGCTTCTTCAAGAATTCTGGCTAAGAAAAAGCATGTAAGAACTCTGAAAGTCCTTACATGTTTTTTATCTAGTCAGTATATGACAGTGCTTGGTAAGAAACAATCTGCTGCTGCAACCAAAGCTAGCTACACCTCTCTATATAAGACTGCTAAAAAGAAATCTGGAGGCAAAATTTCAACCCCTATAGAGCTAAGGAAACCAGGTTTCTGACTAACCACAAGAGCTCACTGAAGGAAATGAAAGTGCTAGGAAACAATAAGCGTGCCCCCACACATACTTCCCTTATTGTCTAATAAGCGTGCCCCCACACATACTTCCCTTATTGCCTAATAAGCGTGCCCCCACACATACTTCCCTTATTGTCTAATAAGCATGCCCCCACACATACTTCCCTTATTGTCTAATAAGCGTGCCCCCACACATACTTCCCTTATTGTCTAATAAGCGTGCCTCGACACATACTTCCATTATTGTCTAATAAGCGTGCCCCCACACATACTTCCCTTATTGTCTAATAAGCGTGCCTCCACACATACTTCCCTTATTGTCTAATAAGCGTGCCTCCACACATACTTCCCTTATTGTCTAATAAGCTTGCCCCCACACATACTTCCCTTATTGTCTAATAAGCGTGCCCCCACACATACTTCCCTTATTGTCTAATAAGCATGCCCCCACACATACTTCCCTTATTGTCTAATAAGCGTGCCCCCACACATACTTCCCTTATTGTCTTGGGAGTTTATGCTGTCTCACTGACACACTACTCAGAATACAGCCAGCCTGACTCTAGTAGCATGTAATCCTGATTTAAGTTTTGCAAATGTTACATCTCCTAGGCACATGGTCATCCTTTAAACATACCCATTTAAAAAAGATTTCTTCCCCCCTGTATGGAAGAAAGTACTGATGTTCTGTCATCCTACAACTAAACCCCCTTCACACCTTAACATTTCAATGCAGTCCAAGACATTGGGATATGATGCATTGGGATATGATGCTCTCTTCTGTTGTACATGAAGAATCCTATCCATCTTTCTCTGCCTCTCTCTGTTCTACCTCTGTAATCTCAACTAATTTCTTATGCCCTTGATCTGATCCTCCTCACACTCACCTTGTACCCCTTCAGTACTTTACCCCTCTGGCTCTCCTTTTCAGTAGACTCCTGTACCATATCAATTCCTCTCCACACAGATCATACCTTTCTAACCTGTAGCTAACTGCTTTGCTGATAGTTTTTCCTTTCTAACTTCTATTCCTTGTCTCTACCCGCTCCGTTCACCCTGTGGGCTCACTCCGCTCCCCTACCCTCCATCTTTCTCTGCCTCTCTCTGTTCTACCTCTGTAATCTCAACTAATTTCTTATGCCCTTGATCTGATCCTCCTCACACTCACCTTGTACCCCTTCAGTACTTTACCCCTCTGGCTCTCCTTTTTGGTAGACTCCTGTACCATATCAATTCCTCTCCACACAGATCCTACCTTTCTAACCTGTAGCTAACTGCTTTGCTGATAGTTTTTCCTTTCTAACTTCTATTCCTTGTCTCTACCCGCTCCGTTCACCCTGTGGGCTCACTCCGCTCCCCTACCCTCCATCTTTCTCTGCCTCTCTCTGTTCTACCTCTGTAATCTCAACTAATTTCTTATGCCCTTGATCTGATCCTCCTCACACTCACCTTGTACCCCTTCAGTACTTTACCCCTCTGGCTCTCCTTTTCGGTAGACTCCTGTACCATATCAATTCCTCTCCACACAGATCCTACCTTTCTAACCTGTAGCTAACTGCTTTGCTGATAGTTTTTCCTTTCTAACTTCTATTCCTTGTCTCTACCCGCTCCGTTCACCCTGCGGGCTCACTCCGCTCCCCTACCCTACCCCCAATTCCCACCCACCCCCAGTGCATCTACATTTATACCGTCTAACCACTCCTACTTCCTCTCCAACCTCAAAACACCACCCCTTCCTCTTCCTATTCTCCTCCCACTTTCATACAACCATCACTGCACATCCCTCCCTCCTCCTTACTCTATACCACTATATTGCTAATCAGTACCCCAACATGCTTAATAAATACTCATCCTCCCCAATTCAACTACTACTCCTCTTGAACCTTACCTATATCTACTGTCTTACCCAACCACATCCCATCACCCATTCACCTCTTTCACAAACAACCTGCCCCCTCCATTCTTCACAATCCAACTTCTTCAGCTCAATCTCCCCTGAACTGTATCCCTTCAGCAATAAACTATGTCTTCATTTCAAACTACTCCCCCCTCTGAAAACCTCATCAACTACTCTACCCTCCATACCTCCCACTACTCTATCTACTTATACCTCTCAATCTAAACAACCCAAATACCTCCACTACTTAACTCAACTTCTAACTTCCATACTTTTATCTGGTGATATACACCCTAACCCAGGCCCAACCCCCTCCTCCTCAATCAATAAATCCATCCTACTTGCAGCTCTTAATGCACAAAGTTTAGCTAACAAAATTCCAAATCTCCATGCCTGGCTACTCCATAACAAACCAGACATCCTAGCTATATCTGAAACCTGGCTAAAACCATATGTAAAAAATGAAGAGATATTACCACCCAATTACTCTATCATGAGAACAGACAGAACCCATAAAAAGGGTGGTGGAGTGGCTCTAATCTACTCCTCCTCCCTATCTATAACACCCTACAATAAAACCATTCCAAGGTTCACTAATGCAGAAGTAATACTAGCTCATCTTCAGCTAAACAAACATAAATCTATATATATAGCCTCTCTTTACATTCCCCCCGGAGACAATGTCCCAATACTCAAAGAAATCCTCTCCTGGCTATCAACTAACATCTGTAATGAAACTATAATCATGGGAGACACCAATATTAATTGGTCCTCCATTCAGTGCCCTACTCACCCCCTCAACATCAACCTATACAACTACTCTCAACTCATCAACTCCATAACTAGACCATCCAAAGACTTCACTAGGGCAACATTTTAGACTGGATTTTTGTCTACCACCCCCACAACTATCCCGACAGTGGAACCCTCCCTGACTCCCTCAGTGACTACCTTCCTATCTTCACGAGACGTTCTCCTTCTCCCTTACTAGCTACTCACACTTACTTAACTACCCGATGTCATAGAAACTTTAACCCTGAGGTTTTCTCTGACACCCTTAAATCACTTAACTGGTATCCTCTAAAAACTCTACCACTTGCAAATGCAATAACTCACTTTAATACAACCTTCCTACATCTCCTAAATATTCATGCTCCATTAATAACCAAACAAATAAAAAGGAAAGCCACCCCCTGGATTACTAAAAATACTCTAGCCACCATGCGACTTAGAGATAAAGCCTGGACACAATTCCAGAGGAACAAATCTACATCTAACCTTAATGAATACAAAACTCTTCGCAACTCAGTTAAAAAGCTTATCTCAGCAGACCGTCAAAACTACTTTGTCCAACTACAAGGCAACCATAAAACCAACCCACAAAAATTCTGGAGAGGTATAGCTACCCTCTTAAAACCTGGGACTACAGAAAACCCTAACCCCTCCCCAAATGTACAAGACTCTGATCTTGCTACCCAATTTAATTCTTTCTTCATTGACTCTATTTCCAAACTGACCTCTTCTTTTTCAAATAACAATCTGCCTCCTACCTCCACTTCTCCTCTCCCATCTCCCCTCCCAACTCCTTTCTCTCATTCCTCTCACTCCCAACCCCCACCATTTTTCATTAAACCTATTCCCACTTCTACTATAAGAAAACTCCTGCAGAAACTAAAACCATGCACCAATGCCCCCGATAACATTCCCTCATACTTCCTCAGCATAGCCGCTGAAGCCATTGCCCTCCCTATCAGCATCCTAATCAACCGCTCTATCCAGGAAGGTCTTGTTCCTGAAATCTGGAAAAAAGCTTACATTATTCCCCTGCACAAAGGTGGAAATAATACTAATATTTCCAATTTCCATCCCATTGCCATCCTCTCTCCCATTTCTAAGATCCTAGAGAAATGTATCCACCTTCAACTCCTCCCCCATCTCTTAGACAATAACCTATTAACCCCTACCCAACACGGTTTCAGACCCCATCATAGCACTATGACTGCCCTCCTTTCCTTCCTTGAAACTGTGAATAAAGCTAGAGATTCTGGCCTCACTGTATCTACCATCCTTCTCGATCTCTCTAAGGCCTTCGACACTATCTCTCATAACCTACTTCTTACTAAACTAACTAACCTAAACCTCTCCCCCTCTTCCCTCAAATGGTTCACCAGCTATCTCTCAAATAGGCAACAAGCTGTCATATGGAAAAAGGCCACCTCCTCTTTCCTCGTCACCCCCATAGGTGTCCCACAAGGTTCCATACTGGGCCCCCTCCTTTTCAACATTTTCATTAATGACTTTTACCGCTCTATCCCTCTTGCAAACGTTATCCAATATGCAGATGATTCCACAATCATCTGTGCTGCCCCATCCATACCAACTCTCTTAAAACTAACTCAGGATGCTTTCTCTACCACAGAACAATGGATGAAAGACAACCATCTAGCACTCAATGCTGCTAAAACTAAACTTATGATCTTTACCTCTTCTACAACTAAGACTTTCGACCGAAACTTATTCTCCATTACCAGCCAAAATACAACACCTCTAGAGCTGGTAACTGAAACCAAACTACTAGGAGTTCAAATAGATGACAGGCTCAAATTCAACTCCCATCTACTACTAAACATAAAAAAAACACCAAAAACTTGGCATGCTCTATCGACACAATCGGTTCCTCACCTCAACTACTAAACTTACTCTTTCTACTTTTTTTCTCTTACCCTCCCTTCTCTATGGAGCCCCTCTTCTAACAAACCTACAGTCATCACTCAAAACCAAACTGTCCTCTTGTTACAATAAAATAGCCAGATTCGCTACTAGCAGCAAATCATCAACCCATCACTGTGAATCTCTTCACAAACTATACTGACTTGAGCTTCCCAACTACCTCCCCTATACTCAGCTCACCTATGCTCATAAACTCATTTTCCAGCCATCCCTCTGTCCCTCTCTCCACTACCTTTAAAATGCACCACACACAAAGGCTTCTCAGATCTAAAAATCAAAACCTTATAGAAGTGTACAGACCCCTCCACCCCCCAGGACAATACCTCCTGTCACACTCTCTTGCACGCCTATGGAACTCCCCCCCCCCCCATTCGTACCACTACTAGCCTCCCATCCTTTAAAAAAATCACTCCACTCTTATCTAACTTCCACATGGGAATGCTCCTGCTCCCATCCATCATAACTTACACTTACTTCTACACTGTTCCCTTCCTTCTCTCAAATCCCAGGTTACAAATTCTTGTTTCCTTCTCTTATACAACTTCTTACTAGTATCCAGCAACTCCTTTCCTTTCTGAACCCAACTACCTGTCAAAAAAAAAAAAAAAAAAATTTAACTTGGAAAAAATTTTGATGAGTCTGTTTTACCTCTGTAGTCATCATGCATTTTATGTGTGTATATTAATCTTAGTCTTGCTTACCTCTGTAATCTTCATGTAATCTATGTTTGTATTAACCTTTGTGTAATCTGTATGTGGAGCTTTTCTCCCCAGGACTCCATTGAAAACGGGTTCTTCTGGCCCAATGGACTATCCTGGTTAAACAACTGCAAATAAATAAATAAATAAATGACTGGATTAGAGTAGAGTGATGAATTATGAGGAACCTGTGGATGAAGGTGCAGTTTTAGCTTGATTGTTCTTCTCTACATAAAGGAGTAGAAAGGCTATTGTTTTTGAGAGGTGTATTAGGATAATATCAAAAAGACTGGAAGGGGGTGTGGCCAACATGATGAGCAGCTAACAGCACTTTATTTTTGTTCTGCTTCATTTTAACATCTCTGACAGGATTTTTACAGAAGTATTCAAAAAATACATTTCAAAACTTGATGTCTGTATAAGTTTTAAACTTTTTACATTGTTTTTCCTTGCCAAGAAACTAATTCCCTCAGAAGGATTCACTCTAAACCCAGTATACAGGACAATACAATAAAGTGAGACATTCAGTCTGTACTCAGCAACATAAATGAACTTTGTATAAAGATGGGTAAACTGGAAAACAAAATAGACAACATTAAGGAGGAATATAAAAACAGAAGTGCTGAGTGAAGCACTTAAACAACAATCCTCACAAATTTCAGATATAGAAGAGGGCAATGACTGATTTAGATGGAAGAATGATTGAGAATGAGAATAACACTGACTTTCTCATGAAACAAAATAACTGATTTTTGGGGAAAAATAAAGATCTAGAAAACAGATCCAGAAGGAACAACATTGGGATTTATGACATCCCAGAGAAAGAAGAAGAAAACAGTATGATTCAATTTCTAAATACCTGACTGCCAAAGACACTGAACCTGCCTGAAGCTCTTTCCTTTGGTATTGAGAGTGCACATAGATCACTTTCCAATACATCCATTAAGAGCAATCTATGTACACCAAGGTCAGTGACAAAGTCTTTTCTGGCCAGGATAAAGATCTTGTTTGGGCTTTTTGCCACAAGAAACACAGATTTTCTCTCCTGAGGTCCTCAAACCTTTACTGTATAACTGTGACTGGACCCCTCTAAAAACTCTCCCACTAGGCCAGGCTGTAGGCTAATTCAACCAAACATTTCTGAAACGCCTAGACACTGTTGCTCCACTATGAGAAGTCAAGGTTAGAACCTCTCAGAACCCCTGTCTCAGAAAATAAACTAAACAAATCCTTAAGTCCAGAGACACTGCCTGGTTTTACTACCAAAGATCCAAAGACATACAAAGGCTAAATAATTATCGAGAACTGCGTAACCGTGCTAAAAAATGTATTAAGCAGGACAAAGAATCTTATACCACCTTGCAAACTAAATACCAACATAATTCCCAAAAATTTTGGAAAGTGCAAATCAGTTGCTAAAACTTACTCAAATAACTACTCCCAAACTGACCACCCCTGATACTAAGGTTCCCATTGAAATACAATTCAACTCCCACTTTGTAAACTCAATTGTAGCCCTAATATCACAGGACAATTCCAACCTCACTATCCCTCCCACCATGAACAATACTAACACAGGCTGTTCCCTCAAAGCAGTACCCACCAGCTCTACCAAAGCATGCTATTAAAACTAAAAAACTCATCAACAGCAGCAGACCTACTCCCTAGCTACTTCTTAAAACTCACAGCAGATGCTATTGCTATACCAATCTCCACGCTCATAAATAGATATATTGCTGAAATGTATGTTCCCAAACTCTGGAAATATCCCATGTTACTCCCATACACAAAGGGGGGATTTCCACGGAACTTAATAACTAAAGACCAATTTCAATACTATCCCTTTGGCCAAAATCTTAGATTGGGTTGGGAGGGTGGCTTAATGGTTAAGGTGTTTGCCTTACAAACACAAGGTACAGGGTTTGAATCTCACAGGGGATAATTGGCTAGGCTTAAAATGGCTCGCAAGGGCAGTTACCCTAGTACTAATCTATGATCCTATCTATGATCTATGATCCTATGAAAAATGTCCTCATACTCAAATACTACAATACCTCCTGGAAAAGAATATCCTTCCCCCTACTCAACATGGTTTCAGTCCCAACCATAGCACCACTACTGCCCTTCTCTGCTTCTTAGACGCAATAAACCAACTCAAAAACAAAGGCCTGCATGTGCCAACACTATTTTTGGATATGTCCAAAGCATTTGACACAGTATCCCACCAAATCCTGGTAAATAAACTAAATCAATATAACCTATCAAAGTTCACATTAACCTTGTTCCACAGTTATTTAACTGACAGTCACCAGGTTGTGAAATAGGAAAATTCTCTCTCACCTCTGTTACCCATAACTACAGGAGTGCCACAGTGATCCATCTTAGGACCCCTGCTTTTCACAATTTTCACAAATGACCTCCATACCTCCACACACCATGCATTTATCATTCAGCACACAGATTATACTACCTTAATCTGTGCTGCACAAAATATTCCTAGCCTCCTGCAAACAACTCAGCTAGCATTCTCTGATGTTCTGATGTAGAAAACTACCTAACCAAAGCCCAACTTATCCTCAGGCCTAAAAACACAACTAATGATTATAACTAGTGCTAACAAAAAAACCCAATAACAGTCAGTTCGCCATCTACTCTACAAACTCTTCTCCAATCACTCCAGTGTCACAGGCTAAGCTACTAGGAATTACCATAGACTGCCACCTAAAATTTGATACTCATCTCAACTTAACTATAAAAAATTACATGCCAAACTAGGATCACTATACCGCATTAAACTATTCCTCACTAACAATACAAGATCAGCCATTGCTCACTCCCAACTTATATCCACACTAATTTTCTCGGCTACTATCCTAACAAATCTTAGTAAAGCTGACCTAAGCAAAATGAAGCATGCTACAAAAGAATTGCCCACTTTGCTGCAAATTGCCCATATAGGAGACATCACTGTACTGCTCTGCACCAGCTCCACTGGCTTGAACTACCTAACCTACTAACTTATAATCACCTCTGTCACTCTAGCTACTATTACCCCAATAAGTATCCTGTCCTCAAAAACCTAGTACAACAGCATTCAGCCACAAGACCTCTTTGATTATCTAACAAACTATTGCTAGAAGTCACCAGTAGCAATAACAGCTTTGGAGACTCACTATATAGTACTACAGTGACTAGAAAATGGAACACCCTTCCAGTTAGCATACAACTCACATCCTCTAAAGCCTCCTTTGAAAGCCTCATCAGGCAACATCTGAAGCAAAGCTGGCTATGCCATGACCACTCCCCAGGCTAGAACAATCAGATAACAAACATATAATATGCCCATCTCACTCGCATATACTGACCCCACCAAGTTAAATAAATGCTACTTTTAAAAACATAGACATTAACTAGTACTACCACTGGTCAAATTACAAACAGTAACCATGAAACTGTATAACCTACAGTGGGCTGTCTTTCAAACTACTGCTAAAAATATTCCAGAGTACTGTGTCTGTACTGTATTGTGTTTACAGACCAAAACTGGATACCATGAAACTTATTAATTATACTTGTTATTAATTAATGTTTTTATTTTTTTTTCTGAGCTTGTGCTGTCTCTATACCACTGCAATTGTCTTTCAATGTGGAGCTTTTCTGCTTGGGCATGTACAGAAAAAGGGCCTCTGGCCCAGTCGGACACCCCTGGTTAATAAATGTAAAATAAAAAAATAAAGATAAATAAATTGTTTTAAAAACAGCATGGACTAATCAGGTAAAGTAAAAGAAAACATTGTAAGATTTGACAATGATTATTCAATTTCAGTTTTATGTCAAAAAGGAAACCATGTGTACCTCTTATAAATGACTTAAAGAACAATATTAAAGCATAAATTTTGTTTCAAGCAAAAAAAAAAATCATCTTATGGAAGGAAAGATGACTTTTAACACTTTGGAAGATGCTTTGGAGTTTATAGACAGGAATAAAATTCTAGAAAAAAATGAAATGTACTGCAGTTTGTCTACATCTCTCAAAAGAAATGCAACAAAGAATGGATGGTCAGTTAAAGAGAAAAAACAGTAAAAAAACCTGAAAGATAAAATGAGAAATTACTTCATTCTGACTGTAATTTTGGTTCTGTAACACAAACAAGTGTATGAGTAGTAAAGATCAGATAATACCACTTTTACAAGTTAAATAATTTTTATTCCTTATATAAAATATGCTTATTTTAGGTTTCATGTATAACTGAAGCTAATTAATTCCAAAATAGAGTTAATCAGTCATACCAAACATATCATTAAATGTAAAATATCAATATGATGAAACCTGGATTAAGAAACAAACATTTTAAGTCCTTAATATGATTTTGCGCTGTGTTACTAAATGTAGCACTTGGAATTTAAAATGACAGAAAAAGTATGCTAAGTTTCATTCTAATTCACATTAGTGGATGTTTTATCTACACAACATATTGAAATCTCACTAAATAATTATCACATCATTAAAACCTTTACTAGCTGGATTCATATCACACATTAATGGCATTCTTTCAACACAAGGTTTATTGTTAGGTCGCCTTTAAAGATTGATAGAAAGCTTTGTATGCATTAACACATGAAAACCTGAGAAAACATCCACATATGAAATGTAGGAATCATTGTTTTATCTCTGTGTTTAGTTACTGTCTTCTTACAATATTTATTAATTATTTACTGTTTAAAGTAACTTGCTAAGCCTTTATTTTAAAATGAAAGTTAAAAATGAATACTTGCAATTGTTGCGAGTTTATCTGTACATGCAGAGTTTCTGAAAAGATTATGGGGGGATTTAATAAACCCAATTTTTTTCCATGTAAGCATCGTGCCATGCTAACATAGGCACGGACATTTTTAGATTCAGTAAGCGCCGCTGTGCAGCGCACATGAGCATGCCAACACAGAAACGTCCGTGGCATGCAAATCACCTCATAAGCAGGTGAATCTAATACAAATGAAGCAGGTAGAGCAATCCAGCGAACAGGCACACATTTACTTAAAAAGGATTTAATAAATTATTTAATTTAATTCTGGCAGGCTCTAGTTTTAGATTTAAAAGAAGAGGCATGTTAATCATTGTAATTGGATGGAATAGAAAAATATATATCTAGGTAAACTCTTATTGGATTTCAGGGCTAGGAGCTAAAGATGCAAACAAATTATCCTCATACTATAGCCTATTTTATGAAATGTGAGGTCATAACGGCTGGTAAATTTTAATTGTATCTTATCTGATAAAGACATCACTGCTAATAAGAAACCTATAATTACAGCTTCAAGTAAACACTTATGAAATGCTGTAAGCCTTATAAATGTAAAGGATATGCATGAACTAAGAAATGTAAATTCACTTCAGTACACCCATTATTCTTATAGATATGGAACTCAGACAAATACTGAAAAGGTTTTTGTTACAGGCAGTTTGATTTCAAATATAAGAGAAGTTTCCATAGTGTCATGTCCATTATTAGATCACTATACTATTGCATTCAACATTATTTAAAAAATGTTTTAACTAATCATAAGATTACCAGCATGCATTGTTAAAATAAAAGGATTTAAAATGTGGTATGTAAATGAGTTCAATAACTATAGAAATAAATATAAATGGTGAAGTAAATGATATCCTTTGGGACTCACTAAAGGCTTACTTAAATGGCAGAATTATATACAGGTATATGAATAAAAATAAAGAATGGAATAAATAATTAAAAACATTACAAACCAAAATAGAGAAAGTTAGACCTAAAACCAAATTACACTAAAAGTCAGTGTAAACTGAAAAAAAATAAATACAAAATACATTGAAATTTTAAACCATAAAGTGTCAATAAAATGGAAAAAAGCTAAAACTTCAAATATATTCAGTGAACTCAACAAGCTTGCATAAACTTTCTATTAGATCTATCATTAAACTAGGTTCACTGTACGGAATCAAGCCTTTCCTTACTGACAGCACAAGACAGGACATTGCCAGTACTCATCCTGTCTTCACCCTACTATATGCCTCTCCTATCTTCACAAATATAAGTAAAACTGATCTAGTTAAGCTTGAAACCTGCTACAATAAAATTACAAAATCTGCCACTAACACACAACATTGGTCTCACCACTACTCTGCATTGCATCAACTAAACTGACTAGAACTACCCAATCACTTAACTTACATTCAACTCACCTTTGCTCATCGACTTGTACACCAACCTGATTATACCCCTCACTTCAACTAATGCTTCAACATTATACTAACACTCATATACTCTGATCCTAATACACATTTCTATTACAGGTCTCCATATATAATAACAAAGCTGGAGACTCTCTGTTCTATAACTACATCTCCAAAATATGGAATACTCTCCCTCAACCCATCGTAACTACTGCTGACCCATTTCACTTCAAAAAACTTCTAAAAGTCTTCCTCAGTAACAAGTGGATCTACTCATGTTCCACTCCTGGCTAAAACCTTCCATTGTTCAGCTACTCAACCTACTCTTTTCTCATTCATACCTACCACATATATCTCAAATGTATATACTTATTAGAGTAACTCCTATCCTCTCCCTCCTATTTATCGCTTTCTCCCTCCTAACTTCTCTTTACTTATTATACTCCTCCTAGTACACACTAACTTCATCTGTCCCCTCACATATACACCTACAACTCATCCATTTCTTTCCCTGTCTCATGTTAATCTCTCCCATGCTCTGCAGTCTCCTATACTAACTCTTCCATTTCCTTCTCTACTCTGCTGTCAATCTCACTGTAATGACAATATTTGTATATTTCCTATAGGAAATCTTACCTCCTCCTATCTGTACTCTACTTATATTTTTTGCTGCTCTCTACACTGCATGTCAGATTGTATTCTTATTAAAATTTTATGAACAACTTGTAATTAACTTTGTAATCCACCAAATCTCTGTAACCTGTGTGTGTATTTAGTGTTTATTGAAAATTTTGTAACTTGTCTCTAGAACTTTTCTCACTGTGCCTCCACTGAAAATGGGCTCTCACACAGTTGGACTATCCCGGTAAATAAAAGTAAATAAATAAATTAAAATAAATAAGAAAATTAATAGACTAAATCACATTAAAGAAATTACTTTACAAATAAATAAAAAGAAAGGAAAATTAAGGGCATGCTTGAGTCCTTTAGAATATTTTATGAAAATATAAATAAAAATTCAAATAGCCTAGTAAATGATGAAACAGTAGATAACGTTCCTAAAGGAAAATATAAAGAATAAATTAAATGAGCAATTAAAAGAATTGATAGACCATTTATTTTAAAAGAAATAAAATCAAATTAAAAAGGTAAAAAATAATAAGGGTCCTGGTTTAGATGTACTTGTACCTGAACTATATTAACTATTGCCAGATAATGCAGTCTTTATACAAGAAAAGGCCTTCAGGGAAATTAAAAACTACTTCAGAGTCCCCCCATCATGGAAATATTCTCTCATTTTACCTATTCTAAAGCAATATGAAGAGCCTACAAAATGTTCTTCTTATAGACTAGTTTCACTCCTAAATGTTGACTATAAGATGTTCATGTCTATTTTAGTGACTAGAATGAATCTAATAATACTAAAATTAATGATCAAACAGGTTTTATTTTGAATAGACAGGTTCAATGTAATATAAGGATGCACACACTAATGGACTATGCAAATAAAAATAAAAATGAAATTTCTGTCAGGCTTGATTTAGTTAAATCTTTTGATTCAGGCAGTTGGCCATATTTATTTAAAACACTTAAAGAATATAACTTCTCAGCTGAGTTAATTGCATTAATTTCAAAGTTTCTTTCTAATTCCTTTAAACTACAAAAGATACTAAACATGGTTACCCACTATCTCCACTACTTTTTGCACTAGTAATAGAATCTTTTGCTAATTTTAAGTCAAACAAAAATATTTCTTGTATAAAAATAGAAGATGATTTGAAACTAAAGATTCAACTAATTTTGGCTGACATTCTGCTTACAATAGGAACTACAGAAAAATCACCAGAACATATAATTAGTTCTATGAGACAATTTGAAACTATTTCAAATTTTAAATGTATCCTAATAAAATGAGTGCATTATTAATCAATAAATAAAAAAAATCATATAAAAAACATTTTGATTTCAGTTGGAATAACTCTCAAATATCTTAGTATCATCATTATGTACCACAAAGTGAGATGAGAGCGAGCACAACAACACACCAAAACCAAAGGCAAAAGTTCGCTGGAGAACCAAATAATGGCTTGAGTCTGAAATAAAGGCAAACAGTTTATTTCCACAATGCCGGCGATAAAATTGTTGAGAAAACAAGTTGCATTAATGCTGCTAATAGAAAGTACACCTTCCTCAGATGCAAATACCCCCTGTTAACTAAAATTTGTATTTTTATATGAACGTATTACTATCTAGAACCAATCATTTGTTAATTCATTTAACAATGAAATTGAATCTTTTGTAAAATTTACAGATTCAAATACAAATAAAAATCTTTACATGTTTATATATTTCCTTATATAAACAGTTTATAAAACATTTTGCTAAAAAACGTCAATATAATACATTATGTATTAAATCAAAATAAATAAATAAATAATACAAATCCTTAAAAAAGATAAAAAAATATATAAATATATAAAAACATATAAATATATATGCATATGACAAGGTTAACATTATGGTGTATATTCAATGGTTTTTATATATATATTTTTCTTTTTTAAGGATTTGCATTATTTATTTATTTATTGTGATTTAATACATGATGTATTATATTGAGGTTTTTTCACAAAATGTTTTATAAAATGTTTATATAAGGTAATATATACATGTAAATATTTTTATTTGTATTTGAATCTGTAAGTTTCACAAAAGGTTCAATTTCATTGGTAAATGAATTAACAAATGATTGGTTCTAGATAGTAATACGTTCATACAAAAGTACTGATTTTAGTTAATAGGGGGTATTTGCATCTGAGGAAGGTGTATGAAAATGTATTTTCTATTAGCAGCATTAATGCAACTTGTTTTCTGAACAATTTTATCGCCAGCATTGTGGAAATAAACTGTTTGCCTTTATTTCGGACTCGGGCCCTTATTTTGTTCTCCAGCGAACTTTTGCATTTGGTTTTGGTGTATCATCATTATGTCTAATAGTAAGGAAATGATGCAAGTGAGTTTTCAACAGGATATTGATAAAATTATAAGTCTAGTCACAAGCTGAAATATTTTTTTCTTTACTATGGAAGAACATTTAATATTAATTAAGATGCTAATCCTCTCTAATACATTATTTGTTGTGCTATCATTAACATTGTCTGCACCAAAATAAATAAATAAATAAATAAAAAAATAAACAATAATGAAAAAAAAAATAACATCCTACTTAAGTTTCTTTGAGATCCAAATAAACCAAGAGCTTTTTTTTAATTGGTACACAAAAGGTTGGGATAAAGGTGGAATAGGATTTCCTGATATTCAATTGTATGCTACTTCAACTATTGTAAAAATTATTGCATTTTGGATAAATTCATCATATGAATCAAAATAGAAACGAATACATCAGGTATTATTATATAAAATAACATATTACTATTTGCCATAAGCAAATCGTTCCTAACAGTTTTGTCTAGCTATTAAAAGATTATTGTTTTCATTGAAATATTTCTACAAATTAAATTCCTTATATAGATAATATTCTTTCTTGCTTCTGTAAATTCATATATTCTAATGATTGTATTAAAGACCTAATCTTTTCAATTTTTCCAATACTATATACAAGTGAATGCCTAGAAACTCGCAATTTCATTAGAATGATAGATCTAAAAGAACAAAATAACTTAATTTATTGTCATCAATTTTTAAATGAACCAAAGTACATTCACTTAACTTAATGTCTCAATACAATCACAATCCTAGTAAGTGGTTAATATTATAATATGTACGGATTTTATAAACTCAAAAGATAAATAAGATATTTGACATGGATAAGAAATTGTTCCCCCAGATGTTGGAATTCCTAATTAATATTAATAAAGCAAAGGAAAAGAAGCCTTACTTATCACAGATTTAAATACTTTTTAGACTTCTTACACTTAGACAATGCTTTTTGTAATTATTCCACAAAAATTAATAACAGAAATTTTACAGATAAGACAAAAAAGTATTAAAGGCAGTAAAAAATAATTAGATCTTATTTATATTGGAAAAAGTTTCACCTGGAAATTCTTGCACAGAACATTTGTTACACCTAACAAAACTACAATTATATATAAATCAAGTAGAATCAAATGCTGGAGATGTGATTCTGAGGTAACAGCTGATTGGCTATGCATGGTATATGAATGTGAGGTCATCTCCCCTTTTTGTAAAGAAATTAATGACATTATTCAAGCATTGTGGTTGGATAGCTGTAATATTTCCAAGTCATTGATTTTATTTAATGTTCCAATCCCTGAAATAATTCCAAATACTTAAGTGCCTCTTCTTTGGTGTATACTAGCAATAGCTAGGAAAATAATAACCAAGAATTAGAAGAATAAAACTATTGGCTCTTGTACTGAATTCCTTAGTATGGCAATGATTTTATGTAGCAGTGAGTTACATAACATTAGGATGACAACTCATTCCTTTAACTTGTGGCTAAAACTTAAAGATTTGTTTGGAAAATGTTGACTGTTAATTTGTATTTCACTGATATATTACACAGCTGTGGCTATATGTAAATAGTTATTTGTTTTATTTTATGCTGATTGTTCTTTGTTATTAAAATAAAATAACATTATTTCACAAAAAAAAGACGGAGGAATCAAACATTTTAAGAATGGATAAAGTGGATAACTAAGCAGGAATGTATCCACTTTAGTTGGTCAAAAAGTTTAAATTGTTGAAATTAATATGGTACAGACCACATGATCGACAATTTATAAGCCTAGCCGAACAGTACCCTGGCTTTTGCCACCCAAGAAAATTATTTTCCTGTGCCCCTGTCAAACAGAGCCACAGAAGTGATCTCCAGGGTGAATTTCCTATCTCCCATCCAATCATCAAGATTTTTCTTGAAGAGTGCTATTGAGGAGCTTTGTTTGATATAGATAGGCAGTTTGTTCCAGAGTATGGGAAGTCTTCTGGACAGGAATCTATCCGTCCAGCATGTTCTATTTATTGTGGTGACAAGGTTTAGGTCCCTAGAGCATGTAGCTTAGAGGGATTGGGATTTCTTTACGTAGAGCATGTCCAACAGCTCTGGGTTTGACATAGCTTTGTATGTTAGGCAGAGATCACCTCTGAGTAGGTGATATCCGACAGAGTAAAGCTGGAGTTTTTTGAGATGGTCTGCATAGGGCATCTGTTTGAGACTGGTAATCCTCTTTGTGAGGTATTTCTCTGGCCTTTCCAGTTGTTGTAGATATCTTGTGAGGTACATATCAAAAGGGGTGTTGTAATCTATAATGGGTCTAATGAGTGATGAGTAGAGGGGAACAATGACCTCTTTTTTCCCTGGATGAGAAACCTTTTCTGATGAGGTGTGCCATGTAGAAGGATTTCCTGATTACTCTGGCGATGTGATTATCAAAGGAGAGACTACTGTCCACCTGTATCCCAAGGTCTCTTATCACACTTTCAGTGTTAAGTAGACTACCGCCTATGTGGCAGTTCATGGGTACAGAGTTTTTACCAAAAGGGATGACAATGCACTTTTTGGCATTGAGCTTGAGGCCATGGTTTTGACACCAGGCATCTGTCTCAGTGAAGCCCTTTTGTAGGATATCCACATCGTTAGGAGTTTTGTTTATGGCTCCTAGTTTGCAGTCATCTGCAAACTTTGTTAGCCAAAGACCTTCTGTGTTAGCCTGTACTTCAAAGAAGTAGATACCAAACAGGAGAGGACCTAGGACTGAATCCTGTGGTACTCCACTTGTCACTAGTCTGAAGTTGGATTTAGAGTCTGCTACTTTCACAGTGTGGATTCTGTCAGTGAGCCAGTTGGCAACCCATCTTGTGACATAGGGACTTATACCTAGTTTAGTGAGTTTGTCTTTAATTCCAGAGTGGGAGATGGTGTCAAAAGCCTTGGCAAGATTTCGATAGGCTGTGTGTACCACCTTACCCTCATCTACGGCTTTGGTGACCGCTTCAAAGAAGTCTATCAGGTTTAGGAGACATGATCTGCCTTTTACAAACCCGAACTGGGATGAGTCCAGAGTTTGGAGATTACCAATGTCATTGTTTATAAGTTCCATGATGATATGCTCCATAGCCTTGCAGACCAGGCTCGTCAGGCTAATGGGGCGGTAGTTCCCAGGGTCCATGGTGGCTCCCCCTTTGTGGAGTGGGATAACTGTTGTTGTGCACCATTCAGTGGGCACAAAGTCTAAGGTAAGGCTATAATTGAACATGGTACTTAGGTGAGGTTTCAGTTTGTTCTATAGTTCATGTAGAGTAGAACGCAGCCTGGGATGTTGTCAGGTCCCATGGATGCTGTGTTTTTGGCTTTGGAGAGTGTGTTTTTTACCTGTGCATCCATGATTACAGGTACTTTGCATTCTTCCAGTATAGAGATGGGCCCTTTAGGGGATGAGAGAGGGGCAAAGTTAGCACTGAACCTATCTGCCAGGATGTTGGCAATATCAGTTGGTTCTGTATATTTAGTGCCATTGTGCTGTAACTCAGAGCAGATCTGAGTGTTGCCATAGAGATTCTTGACATAGCTATAGAATGCTTAGTGGTTGTCTTTAGAATCAGTGGCGATTTTGTTTTCGTAACTAGCTTCAGAGGATTTTATGAGGGATCTCAGCTTCTTACTGAGGCTGACCAGGGAGTTCCTCCAATCATGGGATTTTACTCTTTTTTGCAACAATTTCTTTCTTCTGTTGTAGAGTTTGTTTATAGCAGGGGACCACCAGATTGGCTTCGTTTTTCTGGAGGATAGCATCTTGGTTCTGTTAGAGATTGCACGATCCATCCACTCATGTAAGTGCTTATGAAGTGCAATTGTATAGGATTCAGCAGTCGTATCTCTATTGTCCATCAGCATGGGTGTCGTGAAGTTTTCCACTTCTGTCTTAAGAAGCGTGAAATTGGCTTTGGAGAATTTTTTTATGGTGGTTTCCCTAATGGGGGGTGGGGGTGGGATGTGGATGTCTAGGGTGATTTGCTTGTGGTCGGATCTGACCAATGAGGAATTGACCTCTGGTGTGGAACACCAGTTGCCCATGTTGGTAATGACTAGGTCTTGGATATTGCTGCCCCTGGTGGGGGTGTGGATAAGTTGATCCAAGGCATTGGAATTTATGAATATGAATAAGAAGTAGGTTTGCTTGGGAGTTGTGATACTGGAGGAATTATAGAATGTGCCCTTTTCCCCACTGTACTGAGATCTCTGATTTATTTTATATATAATTAGCAGGTGGTGTGGGAAGTGCAGGGGTGCTTGCCCACTGCTAAAAATGCTGTTTCTTTTTTTGTAAGTTGGTTTTGAATATTTTAAATTACTGATCATATGGTCTCGACATTATGAATTTCAACAATTTAAAATTTCGACTAGCTAAAATAGATCTAAGCAGGAATACCATACTATATGTTAAAATCAGATGATTGGTCATTCATTAGACTACTTACACATATAGGTTTCATTGTCAGGTTTACAACTTATTGGCTTTTGGGAAGCTTGACATACCCTGAATTGGAATTGTCGTTCACCTATATACTTATTAGCATTGTTCTGATACTGAGCTGCTTGGTTTAGTATAGCATCAATGGCAGATTATTTAAAAATGTTGGTAGCCATTTGGTAATGAATTTATTTCACTTTCAGTTAAGTGTTTTCTTTTTGTAGTTGATTACTGGATGCTGTACTGCTTCTATTTTATTTCCTAAATGCAAGTTTGAAAACAATGACAGATATCTGAAAAGTACTCTCTGGTAACTTTATAATAGATACAGTTCTTGAAGTCTGCCAGTTTAGTTCAAAACTTTTAAACTTAGTTTTGCTTAAATATGTGACCTTTTCACAATGCTTGTTTTTAAGTATTGGTACATGTTATACTCCATAAGTGACCTGAATAAAGATATTTTTTATAGAGAGATACATAAATTTATAATCTACTGCTCATGCCTTAGTCTAAGGTGCGTTATGTAGTAATTAAAAAAAAAAACACACTCATCAGTGTTTGAGTTATTGTCTATAATGTTTGCTAGGTGTTTTATTTCATTATTTGTCTTCTCTTTCCATTAATTTTATAATAAAAGTACATATTTTGTCCTTGAATTTCACATTATCAAAATTATTAGCATTGAGACTGACACTGTGATACCAAGTAATGATTTTTTTTTAAATTGTCTAGACTTTTTTTGCATCCAGAGAGGAGGTTACTATATTTCTAGATTTATAGTTGGCACAGTTTTTGGCTAAACACATTTCACCATGTACAGTTATAGCTGAGAAAAATAGACCAAATGAAGTTCTTCCCTTTTGCTACTAAACTTCATGGGTGATAAAACTGAGTATAATGAGTTTGTGTTATTGACAATTGTGTGAAATGTTTTTTGTACAATCTAAGTATGCAGCATGTGTGTTTAATACCTCATCTGGTGTCCACCATCATATCTTTAACAAAAAGATACTGTTCAGAGCCTATGAATATATGATGATCAAGTCAGCTATTACCTATTCTGATTGTTTGAAGAGAATGCAAGTGAGACGATTTGTCTTTAATCATGTATGATGTAAATAGTCTGTTATAATGGAGACCTCTATAGTTTTCCATGCTCCTGGAACACGTTTCACATTTTTTTAGTGAGAAAAAGCAGAGCTTTTAATAGGTTGTTCTAAAACAATTACCAAAAACATGCAAGGGTTTTAATATATTATTAGTAAGGTTTTAGTCATTTATGTTTAAGAAACTGCTACCAGTGTCAGGTCTTGTGAAGCTGGTGTTAATGGTTTATTTGTTATGATGGGGACACATTTACAATAAAGCGTGTAATGTACAGATTTTGTGAAGATAACATTTTCCTGATGCCGTGTCTGCTAAATTTCTGCTATGAAGTGAAAACCAGATAGTGGTACATTAGTTTTATAAGTCTGTTGCATTTGCATTTTTTTTTTAATTTTAGTTTCCTAGTATAACTGCATAGCATAATAAAAGTGAACTGCAGAAAAGATGATATATGTTGAAATACCAAGTGAAACTACTTCAGAAATACATTTTATATTATATTTGAAACAACAGTTGACCACTAATTGATGCTGACCTCTGTTTTAGATGCTTGTCTGGTTTTATAGTTCAGTTCTGTCATTTTGATTGGTTAATATGAGGTCATCTACAGTTCTTGCCACCCAACCAAAGGCAATCACAAGCCTTTTCTAATTGTGTTTGTAGTCTCAAAAGCACAATGCAGCAATCCACTGAGCTGATAGTGAAGTATTTTAGTGACAATGAAGGGGGAGATATAGCCAACCTACTGGCTGATAAATTCACCAATAACTTTACCCCCTCTCCTCTCTTCCCCTCAATATAATCCTGAAACTGGCTCAACTCCATCTATCACACAAGACCAAGTTCTAAAAGTGCTATCAAAAGCTAAAATACTGCATCGATGGGTCCTAACAATATCACTAGATGCCAATCACAGGAAGCACAATTTGGCCACCCCTAACTACACTGTTCAACCTCAGCCTCCATACAGGTTCTGTATCAAGTGAATAGAGAACAGCTATAGTAATTGCCTCTGAATCTGATGGGCCTACTAGAGACCCTGGAAATTACAGATCCCATAGGTCTAACCAGCTCATATTCAAAGCCATGGAAAGAGTTAAAATGGAACTAATAAATAAGGACACAGGGAACCACCAAACACTGGACTCATCTCAATTTGTCAAGAGCAGGTAAAGTTTAATTATGCTAATGGACTTTGTTTGAAATGATAACAAAAACAATAGCTGAAGGTAAAATGATACAGACCACATACCTCAATCTGGCCAAAGCTTTTGATGCAATCCCCCATTCTGGCATAGTAGAAAAGCTAAATAAATTTGGAATAAACCCCTATGCCACCCATTGGTTTGCCAAATGGGTCACAGATGGGATGCAGGAATTCAAAAAGATGGAAGTTACCTCAATAAAGAGACCATTCACCAGCCCAGTCCCCTGACATTCTGTGCTGGGATCTCTCTTGTTTGGCATCTGCTTCTTTGAAGTAAAAGCATGTTGCAAAGGGCTCTGGCTGATGAAGTTTGCAGATGACTGCAAGCTAGGAGCAGTCCCTGAATCTCCAAATGATTTAACCACCTGCAGGAAGGCTTGCACCTAATAAATAACTGGTGCAAAAATCAGGGACTGAAACTAAATGCCAAAAAAATGCATTATTGTATCCTTTGGAAGTCCTCTACCCTGGGAACTATCACATTGACAATATGTCCCTAAGAGTTAACCCAGTTCATCAGGATTTGGGAACTTGTGTGAACAGTGAACAAACTTTTGAACAATATGTGTCCATTGTCATAAGAAAGAGCTTCTACATTACACAGCTAATAAACAAAGGGATTGTGTCTGGATCTAGAAATGTCATTGCCCCATTTCAATTAGCCCCCATTTGGCCAGTCATTGAGTATAACCCTATTTGGCATGTATCTTTCAAGATGCATACAACAACTGGAATGCCCACAGAGATACCTTGCTAAATGGATAAAAGGCTTAAACAATATATCCTACATGGACCTACTCAAAACCCTCTCACTATACTCTGTATTGTACAGTCTGCTAAGAGGTGCCGTGTATCTACCATAGGAGGAATCTTCCAACCCAATATTGATGGACTTGCAGTACATCAGCAAGTCAAATGACATCAGAAATACGCTGTCCAGGGATCTAAACCTTCTCTGTAACATCAACAAAATGGTTTGGAAAGGATCTCATTGCTCTGAAACAGACTCCCAATCCATGTAGAACTATTTTTTTCCCTGTTCGTATTCAAATGGAACTTGGCTTTATGGACGAAAAACATAAAAATTACCCCAGGACTGCCCCCCTGTACTCTTAATGGACAGAGGCAGCTCCTAAATGCACTATCCTATGCACGGATCTCCTGAAATTATCTATGGTATGATCCTATTTATTCTCACTAGAAGAAATATACAATATTGACGATGGGATGGGAAAGACCAAAATAAAACAAACTAAAACAGGTTAATTCAAGAACTAAGAGGGAAACTGGCTAGGCTTAAAACTGGCCATAAGGGCAGCTAGCTTAGTATTTGCCTACAAATCTATAGACATACCCATCATTATCTGCTGTCTTCAACAGGCAGTCAAGCCACTAACCAAGATCTAGTCATCTAGGTTGTGACAAGGTCTGTACCCCTGTATGCCACAGAGATTATCGTAAGCTTTTTGCAATATGTAGACCCATTAGCTTAATACTCCATTTTCTGTAACACTGGGGTGCATTTATCTCTGTGCATTTAACTTTAGTTTTGCTAACAAAGCAGCTTTTAGGAAACATTTTTTGGAAATTTTTTTTTTTAGGTTAGATATGTTAATAAGGTTGGTGTTTACTACTTGCTAGCTGTGTTTAATATCAAGTATCTATTATCCTTGAATGGCCTTGAATGGACCATGAGCAGCTTAGATTAATGGATAAGGTTGCTAATTTAAGAATGGCTGTGCCTGTAGTTCCTTTACAGGGTCCTTTGATTTCTGTTTCTGAGAAATTATGTGCTTTTCACCCAATAGTATTGTCAGATTTGGTTAAAATGATAGATGAGGCTAAGCCTAGTGGTTCTCCTGATGATGTTTTACCTTCATTTGTTTGTAAGGATGTGTCTTTAACAGTGGCCCCAGTCATATTGACAATAATCAACACTAGTTTAGTTTCTGGTGTTGTGCCAAATGATTTTAAAAGAGTGGTTATACATCCACTATTGAAGAAATCTGGGCTAGATGCATCCATGTTATCTAATTATAGGCCAATCTCTAAGTTGCCTTTTTTGAGTAAGGTGATGGAGAGATGTGTTTATGGCCAGTTGTTGGATTTCTTAAATGAAAATAATTTTTTAGAAAATTTTCAATCTGGTTTTAAACCATTACACAGCACTGAGACAGCTTTGTTGAAGGTTTTGAATGATATTTTTCTTGCAACTGATGGTGGAAAATCTGTATTATTAGTGTTGTTGGATTTGACAGCTGCTTTTGATACAGTTGATCATGAGGTGTTGTTGCACCGTCTTGAGCATTATGTGGGAATTACTGGTTCGGCGTTAAATTGGTTTCGGTTTTACCTTTCTGATAGAATGGTCTGTGTTCAGATGGGTGGTTTTTCATCTGATTTCTCCCATCTTCCTTGGGGAGTTCCACAGGGTTCAATTTTAGGGCCTTTGTTGTTTTGTATTTATATTTTGCCTCTGGGAGATATTTTACGGAAATACGGCATTGATTTTCATTTGTATGCTGATGATTGTCAACTTTATTTACCCTTGGATGAGGCTGGTGGTCGATCAATATCAAAGGTTCTTGATTGTCTGTGTGAGCTTAAAACATGGATGGTGGATAACTTTCTAAGTCTTAATGAAGGGAAGACAGAAGTAGTGCTCTTTGGTCCGAGTCGTTATACTGATTCCTCCATGGTGGATTGTGGTGAATTGACTCCTTATTTGAAGGATTTTGTTGTTAATTTGGGAGTAAAAATGGACAAAGATTTGTGTTTTAGGGGTCATATAAATGGGGTTGTGGCATCCTCTTTTTACCAGCTAAGATGTTTGGCTAGGGTAAAACCATTTTTGTCTAGGTGTGATCTTGAAATTGTGGTGCATGCATTTATAACTTCACGTCTAGACTATTGTAACTCCATTTTATTTGGAGTGAGTCATGGTGCCTTATCCCATTTACAGCTTGTTCAAAATGCTGCTGGGAGATTTTTGGAAGGCAAACGTAAGTTTGATCATGCTATGCCCATATTGGCAGCTTTACATTGGTTACCTGTTTCTTACCGGATTCGTTTTAAAGTTTTGTCATTGGTGTTTAAAGCTTTAAATGGTTTGACCCCAACATATTTATCAGAGACATTGCATCCTTATGTTCCTGCTCGGGCACTTCGTTCAGAAGATTTGTCCTTGCTTGTGGTCCCGAGGTCATGATTAAAGATGAGGGGAGACAGAGCTTTTTCAGTTGCAGCTCCAAAACTTTGGAATGAGCTTCCACTTTACATTTGGCAGTCTTCTTCAGTGGCAGTTTTTAAATCAAAGCTTAAGACTTATTTTTATGATTTGGCTTTTAGTAGTATGGGATGATTGATTATGTTTGAATGTTATTTTTTGTATTTTGTGAAGCACTTTGGTGGCATTTACATGTCTGTAAGGTGCTATATAAATACAATTTGACTTGACTTGACTTGACTTGAATCCTGTATTCTGTGGTTGATAGTTTGTCAGCATAGTAGTGTTTTCAGCCTGTCTGTGTACCTGAATTCCCTTTGAGGAAGTTATTACTATCTTTCTTTTTTCAATTGGCGTAGACTGTTAAGGGAATTAACATAATCTGTAGTAGTCTGGGGTTCCATTGACACTAACTTCTGAATTCTGATTAATTTAAGCAATATTTATTGTAAAATTTCTAATTTTGTGCATGCATTGTTTCTCAAATGGTCTCACTTTTTTGTAAATAGTATTTTACGTGAGTTTAGGAAATACCGCCCACTGACTTTTGTGTAGATCAATGAAACGAGGTGAATGCCAATACATTTAGTATGAAGTTATGGCTTTAAACCTTTGGCCTGATTCCAAAAGATTTTCTCTCATTGTAAATGAGCACTTACACTGAGAGCAACTCTTTTGGAATCTGGTGCCTTTTTTCACTTATGACACATCTGTAGTCGGCTAAAGAAAGTCTTTGACTACCCAGTTTTTGAGCTAAATGTTGTGCATTTAGCAATTGCTCCCTTTGATTCATTCCGTGGATAATTATAATCTCTCTCAAGTATATTTTGTGCACATCTAAGAATGTGTAGGAAGTGAACGTTTCTATTCAGTTCATGTGTTGTTCAGGGGAACATGTATTAGAATATACAAAAAAACAAAGTGAAGAGCTGAAAACCACTCAGAATTTATTAAAACAAGCTGATACACAAAACAAGAATTGAGTGATTTTGTCCTTAGAGGACTTCTTCAAAGTTAAAAACTTCCAGGTTGCTTGTGACATTTAAGAAATCCCTTTGACCCTTGCCGGAATCAACCTTAGCACCTCCTAAACAATTAAGTAATTGAAGAACAAATTTCATCCCCTTAAAGGCGACCAGTCCATCATAAGTGCACAATGAAAGTGGTAAAATAGAATAAATTATATCACATATGTCATGTAAGAATAATCATACAAACATTAGATAACATCATGGGTACACAAAATTACACATTCAAATCTGAATTACAATATAGCAGCTCTGCTCTTCAATTCACTGACAATCGGAATGTGATAGTTATTACCAGAAGATCGAGTGGCATTCAGTTTAACTTGCCACATCATCTCCTAGTATTCAAGAGCTGTTTGTGTCCCCTTCTTTTATTGTTTATCACCTTATCTAAAATGGAAAAGATAAACCTTTTGAAATGAGGACATAAAATGGAGTGCCTATACAAGGGGCTAATGGATTTTTTCCTTTTTTTATCCGATATACTGTACATGTTCTTAATTCTGTCTCTCAGCTGTCTAGTAGTCCTACCCAAATGAAATGCTGAGCATGATAAGTATTTTTAACTTTGAAAAAGTCCTCTGTAAGGATGAAAGTTCTCAGTTTTTATTTTGTGTATCAGTTTGAATAACTTGAGCGATGTGCAGCTCTTCGCTTTATTGCTTTTTTGTACATTGGAGTGCGTCTTTATTAGGGCTACTGTTTTTTTTTAAACATATAGTAGTAGTTGTATATAGAATGCTAACAAGATGGCTTCTTGGATATGCAACAAGAAATTCGGTGAATGAGTATAAGCACGGTTTTACCAAGCAGGTTGTTTTGCAAAGTAGTCGGTTACATTTTTCAAGCTTGCTCACTGTATGATCTGACAAGGGAAATACCCCAATACATTATCTCCCGACTTCAGTAAACATTTGATTCAGCGTTGTAGAATAATAAACGAAAATGAATGAGTAATGGAGCAGTGAAATATTCTGAGAATGAGCTAGGTGATTGGCAAGCTCTGGTGAGAAGAAAGAGTAACTCAAAGATAAGTGGTACACTGCAAGGGTCATTACTGGATCTATTGTTTACTGTCTTTACTTTATACTTCTTATGTTAGGAAATACAAGTTAAGTCTGGTACCCCACCTGTGACCCGGAGAGTGACAGGACTACCGAGAAACAAAGTCCAAAGGATTATACAGGAATACTCATCCATCTACCTACTTAACTGACTAAACTACTTGAAACTTCAACATGGCATCTTTATTCCTCCCACAGGTTGGGTATCAGAGAGAGAGAGAGAGAGAGAGAGAGAGAGACAGAGACAGAGAGAGAGAGAGAGAGAGAGACAGAGATCGAGAGAGAGAGAGAGAGAGAGAGAGAGAGAGAGAGAGAGAGAGTCTCTCCTAGATTTCCTAGCTTAAGTGATTTTATCTGGCCTAATCCTTTGTATTCTGTTTCATGTTAGGAAATATGGGGACCTAGTTGTCACAAAAAAGGAGTAGTCTGTGTCAGGGGTATGCTACAATAGATTCTAGGCAGATTGCCCATCTCTCTATAGAAAGTCTAATCTAGTGCATTTCATGAAGAAGTACACAGAAAAGGATATAGTGCTTGTGGGCTGATTGAAAGAAGGTGGGAAGAGAGAATTCTAAGATGTCAGTGCACAGATCTGTTGGACAGAGTAGGAAGATACAGTTTAAAAGGATATATGGTTACATGTGTAGAGGCTAGGAAATGTGTTTTCCCGTGCAGCCCCTTTTCTGTGACATAGCAATAGTTACAGTTCTATATTCAGTTCTGTTGGCTATATAAAAATGGTGATCTAAAGTAATGAAGGATGTTCATGGAGCTCTAACAAAAATATGATATTGGTGACCTTGAGTGCTAAAATGGAGAAAAGGTGCTGAATTTATTTTTAGTGCAGGGAGAAAGCCAGAGTAATCAGGCAGTTTTTTTAATGGGAAAAAAATAGCATGGGTGGTATTTGAAAATGGGGATTGATTATAAGAAATATTTCTTTATACCAATGGGGCAACACAGTGGCACAGTGGATAGCATTGTTGCCTCACAGCAAGAGGTTTTCTGGTGCGATTGTCAGCTGAGTGCCTTCTGTGAGGAGTTTGCATGTCCCTGTGTTTGTGTAAGTCTCCAATGGGTGCTCAATTTTCCTCCCACATTCCAAAGACATGCAGTAGGTGGACTGGACACTCTAAATTGGCTATATGTGTGAGTACGCATGTAAGTGTGTGGTATGCAAGAGCAGCAGAGGCAGGGCTAGCCACCTGTCAGTGTGAATTTTGGCTGTAGATGATTATCACTGTTGAAGTGACACCCTGACTACATGTACAAAAATGGGATAAGGGGATGTAGATAGAGGGATGGATTTCTTCATATTGATGGAAGTGCTCCTTGATGCAAGTTTGATAAGGTAGAAGAGGGAAAAGAGAAGTGCTTTATGTTTAAGGGAGATAACCAAGGAAAGCAACTCCTGAAAGGATCATTACAACAAAGCAATACATTACACAAGTTATAAAATGTTTGTGTGTGTGTGTGTGTGTGTGTGTGTGTGCGTGCGTGCATGCGTGTGTGTGTGTGTGTGTGTGTGTGCGTGTGTGCGTGCGTGCATGCGTGTGTGTGTGTGTGTGTGTGTGTGTGTGTGTGTGTGTGTGTGTGTGCATGCGTGCATGCGTGCGTGCATGCGTGCGCGCGCGTGTGTGTGTGTGTGTGTGTGTGTGTGTGTGTGTGTGTGTGTGTGTGTGTGTGTATACACACGTGTGAGTGAGCAAACAAGCTGACAAAGAGCTCATCAGAAGAATCCTCACACTTAGTAGTACCTTTACTGGAATGCAGGTACTGAAATGTCTTTAGTAATGGTATTGGGAAGCTGATTATCTCTAACTAAACACTTGTAAGACACTGCTTTTACAAGTGTTGAACAGTTTATTCAGCACATCATGTGTGAAGTTACAGGCTTGCCACAGATCAGGCATGACTAGGCATGGTCATTTTTCTGATGTGGAGGGTGGGTTGATAATCAGTTTTACACTGGGGGCTCCTTTGATGAGAATCACTGACATTTCCTTATTGACAGGAGAGTGTTAAATGAGTTAAGCCAAGAGCTCAGCATTATGTCTGTGTCAGGAAGCAGGTTTTCAAAGGGAGCTATTGATATCATATTAAATATTCTATGCAGTATGCCACTGCCTATGAGTAAATTAACTGGAATGCAATCAGCAGCTTATTAAAATAATGTTTCTGTCTTGTTACTGTTCTTCGATTTGTTTATTTTTATTGAAAAGTGCTTAAATGCAAATAAGGTAATTACGTTAAATATCTTTAAGGGCAAAGTGGGGGCTGGGAAGGTAATGACTTCAGTCTGGAACAGGCATGTGCCTGCATGTGGAATAACAAGGCTACTTGCTCATCTAGTTGCATCCACAGACATAGGTGTATGGACAAAGCTAGAAATACAGGTGACTAAGCACTATACTTAAATATCATAGTGATGCCCTACACTTTACACAGGAAGACAATTGATCATTTATAGCAAGCATAGGGGTCATATGATGATTTCTGTATTTGAAATGAATGCAGGATGCAAACAACAAAAGTGTTGGTTACTGTTACAACTCGATGCTTGTCAGCACAGATGTTGTCATGCTGCCTTGAGCCCAGGTCGCCAGAGTCGCTGATTATTGTAGGCTCTTTTATCTCCACCAGTTAGAACAGGTATCAGTTGAGAGACTAGAAGGTAAAGAGAAACAACTGAAGAAGAGTTAATGTGCATGTTGAATTTATTTTGGGTATAAAACTTATTTAAACCCATGGCTACTTTCATACTTTTTCCCCATAATCACATTCATTTTACCCTTGTTGGTAATGCTTGAGTGTGTAAATGCCATTGAGAGTCAGTAAATTTCCATGAGCAGTGTACCCAAGCCCAGTTATTCAAAAATATATAGTTTCCTTTTTAAAAGGACTCCTTATAATGCTTCTGTTTTTATCTCTAGGAGTATTTGTACTTATTCTAGGCAACAGAGACTTCTTGTGCATGCATAGCATATGTGCAATTTTATTATTTTTTAAAGATTCAAGGTTTTATAATGTTTTGGCCTGCTTTACTTTATTTTCATCATGTTACTGCCAGTATCTTAATACAGTTAAGTTTAATTTACCTTCACTCTCTGCTGACTGTTTTGCAGCAGTAATTGCTTACCATCACATGCTCGCACAGGGAAAGGAGAGAGGATCCTGTTTGGCTATACAAATATCCAGATTGAGGAGCTGATTTTTAGAAGTGAAGAACAGTGGTTGAAGTTCCTTATCACTGACTTGGAAATGAAATGTGAGTGCTTAGAAACACCTGATTAAAGTAGGAGCGCTATTGTAGAGAAGTAACTGAGGAAATGCTGACACTCTGTATCAACCTGAACATGGATGTATGAGATAGTATCCACATATGAACGCTGACATCAATTCCACACCATACTTGGTGATGGGGTGACAATGGCATTCGCAAAGTACACAAATAGTTCCTTCCACCTGCAGTATAATGCCACTTAGAATTTGCTGCCAGGTCTTACATTCAAGTAAGGGACTGAATCAAAGTACTGCATTTGGGTCCACAGATGTTTAAAGTCAGTGGATGGAAGGATCTCTTAGTAAATGTGTTCTACTTTGTGCTTTTGCAAATTGAACTCACATTGCCTTCCTTGATGATTTCTACTATACTCTGTTGTGTTCTCGAGCATGCAGGGTCATGGTTTTCACTGCTATCCAGTGTGCAGTCTTTCTTCCCAGAAAAACCAATTTTTTCTTACCTCCCCCTGTATATCTTCCTCGTCTTCTGACCTGCTCCAATACGTATCATGCAGTAATCTCTGACTACGATTTTATCCTTTCTTCCTAATGTTGTATCTCCCCTTTCGCATCCTTTCGATCTATGAAGGTAGAGTGAAAAGTAAGGGGTCTGTCACTGCACAAAATGCTAGCAGCATATTCCTCTCAGGGGTCTGTTAGGTACCGAGTAGGAGGTTTAATGATCTGTTGGGGTAGCCTAAGTGAATTAACCCAGAGATTTTTCTAGTTAGAAATTTTTGTGAGGCATATTCTGAAGGGGGCAGGGCATTGTATTCAATAATGGGTCTGAAGAGGGAGTAAATGAGGGCTAGGATATCCTTGGGCCTAGAAAAGATGTCAAAGCAGCTAGGCTGTATGAGGCCCAAAGCTCTCAAAATCAGCACTGACAAATGATAGAAGAAGAGCTTATTTCACTGTGGGCACCTATTCCTCTAATTCTAGGGTCTGTTTTAACAGGGGTGATGTCTTATTAAAACTACCCATGATGCAATAAGCATTTAAGGATTACCCCCTCATTAGCAGACCAGATGTACATCTGATACAATTGTTGATGGAGAATTTGGTTTCATGATGTGGTGAGGTTACACCATCTCACAATTTGCAGCCATCTGCTAAGTCAGTTATCCATATACCTGGGATGCCCAGTTTTGTCTTTGAGAAGTAATTCTTAAACAGAAGAGGGGACTCTAGATAAAACCATGGAGGATGCCGCTAGTAACATTTCTATGGCTATAGGAGATGCCCATACTTGGATTAAGCAAGATCAGAGCATAATCCATTCAGCTAAATTAGTGAATAATGCAAGTATTAAATCTGAAACTAGAGGATGTGCTTATGTTACCCTCAAGGAAATAATGTCAAAGGCCTTAACAAGATTGATGTAGGCACTATGGAAAACCTGGGCCTCATTTAAAGCCTTTGTGAACTTGTCAAAAAAATAAATAAATAACCATATCGAGAAGATATAACCTGCCCTTAGCAAATCCAAACTGATTATGGCTGAATATCTGGATGTTACCTATGTCATTATTATGTCAGCAAGGATGCGTTAAATATTCGTATGGATAATAATAGTAAGACGGATGGGCCTGTAGTTACTAGGTTTTACTGCAGATGGACAATCATGACTGCTGTCCAAGATTTAGGGGCCCAGCTTGATGAGAGATTAAGGTTAGATTTAGGAGAGGTGTTTGATGCTTACATGCAGTCAGCCTGGAATATTTTTGTTTTTGGCTTTTGGAAGAGCAGAAGCCAGAAAGGTGATAACAGGTAGTAGTATTGGATTGTTAGGGAGGTGGGATGTGGGGGAGGTGTGAACTTGAAGCTAATTTATCATCAAGGGTATTCACTCTAGTTTCCATGTCAGAGTGGGATACACAGTAGGATATACTTTTGGAATTTACCAGTGTAGCTGAAAAAGACCTAGTGGTTGTCCTTAGTAATGGAAGCAGTTCTAAGTTCATAGCTGGTTTTGCATTTTCTATGTCAGTCTGACATCTTCCATCTGTGGAGGAGAGACGTTTTACAAAGTCTTCAGCTTCTCTTTTTTCTGTAGAGATGCTTTAAAGGAATATTACACCATCTGGTCATTTTTTAACTTTATTACTGTGTTTGAGATGGATGGAAATAATGTCTTCTATACATCTGATCATAAGGAAGGAGAACTAGAGGAAATGTACTGAGGTATGGGTGGCATCTTAAATGGGTTTAATTGTCAGAATGTACCAGTTGTGCTTGTCTGTGGTATCTATAAGTAGCAATTACCTTGGTTTTGAATAATTCCAAAACATTTTTGGAATTTTGAGTGAGTCAGTTTGTATTAAAGATTAAATTAATAGCTAGGTGATCAGATATGTCAAGGGAGGGAGAGAGAGATGGAATGGAACATGAAGGGATCAGTTTATTAGGACAAGGTCAAAGAGGTTAACACCACTGGTGGGGTCAGGCACAACGTTCAATAGGTAGATGGCACTGATTGGAGGTTGTATAAGTTTGACAGAGGATATTTAAAGTCTGTCATAAAAATTGTATTAGATTTGATGGGTATCTAGTTGATTTAGTTAGTCAGTTTACCTCATAGAAGACATAGGAGGGGGCCTACAGTTAGCAATTGTTACACAGTGAAGTTGAGATGCACTACAACCTCTAAAAGTTCTAGATGGCATTGTGCGATATCAGTTGTGAGACAGTGGGGTGTCCTAAAAATATTGGTATGCCCCCACAGATTGTAGTGGTCCTGTGCATGTGGTAGGTACAATACACTGATAAGGAGATAGTGATATTACTCTGAAATCAAGCCTCAGTAATTGGGCAGATATGTATGACTTCAAGATGACATAAGCCTGAAGGTCTGGCAAAACAGAAGGATATACTCATCATCTAGTCCCAAATGGACAACCTGGATCTCCTTATAAAGGCACCAGTTAACAAGTCACGTATTGTAAAGAATTACTTTATAATCAAAGTTAGGCATCATTCTTGGAGAAGTCAGAACACTTCTTAACATCAGTGGTTCACCACATTTAGAGACATAATAGTAGGATCAGCTGTAGCTCATTGCATTGCTTTGAGGGTAAACCACCCAAAATTATTTGTGGATGACAAGGTAATATGCATTTGGGATAGTGAAGAATCTTTATGGCCCTTCCAAAATCTCATATCTTAGCACCAGATTTACCACTGACACTGTCTCTCTCCTCTTCTCCAGTCTGGTACATGTCAGTATGTCTTATGATGAAAGTAACTTAAAACCATGAGTTTGGGATCAGAAGAGGCCTGTGTGACTTTAGGTGTTTGAGTTTGTATGATTGCGATTACTTATTGTAGTCATATGTGAAAGTGCACGTTTGTATTCAGATGGCTGAGGTTTTCTATGGGTGCCTGGGTGATATAGGTAAGGATTTCTTTACTGCATCAGTATTTAGTTTAGTATCGTGAATTCTGATGGTTTACTGACACTGATGAGCTAAAACAGAAAGCATTGTAGACCAAGTAAGCAGACACATCTCTAACAGGAAGAATATAGGAATAGTGGGTTGTCAGTAAATGTGAGACAGGCTTACACCATCTTAGATATCTTGGGTGAATAGAATGGTCAGAAGAGATGCAAGCTCAGTTCTTGGCTTTATGGTGATAGGCATTCAACTTGATTTAAATATGGGTCCTGATAAGTGCTGGGAGTTAGAATTAACTTGATAGGAAAACATTCTTTTCATTTTGAATGAAAGGCCATTTGGGTGAGTTCTATTGGAGTTTTGGTTGATCAACAAAGTAAGAAGTGGCTCCAGAATGTTTTGTGCAAGTGCCTGTGTTTAAATGTCAGGATAAGGATCATGTAAGGGGACAGAGTTTGTGTGTGTGAGTGTCATTGTTACAGGTAGGTGTAGAGTTTGTGTGTGTGTGTGTGTGTGTGTGTGTGTGTGTGTGTGTGTGTGTGTGTGTGTGTGTGTGTGTGTGTGTGTTGAGTGTATGTGTGTTGAGTGTATGAGCTGTCTTGTAGTTGTTGGGTTGTGGAAAGGGCTTTTTTAATGTAAGCTAGATGTTTGGGGTAAGGCCAGGGTTAGGGTTAGCATGCATTTTAGGTTAGCAGGTTTTATAAATATAAAAAAAGCATTTGTCTAAGAAAATGATTAATTGGTTAATAATTTCAGGCTTAATAGTTGCATACTACTACAGTTGCAAAACTGCCTTAATCATATAATTATTGCTGTATAAAACTGCTTTTATACTATTCTGTATTAATTGTTTGTATAAATATTGCTGTATAAAAATGTTTTTATGTTATTCTCTATTAATTGTATTTTTTTCCCTGGATCTTTTCTCCCCGGGCCTCTACTGAAAATGGACATATATCCAGTTAGACTAGCCCGGTCAACAAATGTAAAAATAAAAAAATAAAAAATAAAAATAAAAAAATAAATAAAAATAAATACTAAAATTAGTTTTGATCACTAGTTTCTGAACAGATGTTTGAATTACCTTTGAAAAAAGAGGGCCTAACAGTTGCAGCATGTAAAAGATGAAGTAAACATTGCGGACTTATTATTATTGTAGTTAATATGCTGCCTTATACAAAGTCAGTTAAAATTTGTGCATAGCATATGACTGCTTCCACCCTTTGTCCCTGATACCATGAACAGTCTCAGTGGTACAGCCTGCCAATTTGTTCTCTCTGCTTGCTATCAATTTTACATTACATACTCACTTAAAATTAATTCTGTCTGTATTGAGTTGCACCTTTCTTTTAATGGAATGTCATGATTCCAGTATATTTCAGATATATTGCAAATCATTTGGATAATAAAACATAATGCCTTTACTGCTGATCTGCAAGTCTGCAAACCTTTGGATTATAACATTAAAGAAAGTGCAGCTATAATGCCAAGAAAAAGGCACACTACTCAGGAGATTCAGGCCTTAGTTATGGGGGGGGGGGGGTTAGGCAGTCATTTTTGATACATGCATCATATCCCCATTCCTCTGCACTTTTTCACCAAGAGGAAATGTGTTTGAATGTATGCATAAACATGAAATATAAGATTCACTGCATATAATTACATGGTAATAAGTCTATTTTTTCAGGAAACTTTTGATAAAAGCATTTTACATCATACTGGACATTGCTACCATGTTTGATGCTCCAATTCTTATTTTTGTTTTCTCTTTTACAACTTCTTAGCTCTTGGGTAACCAGTTTCATGTTTTAAAAATGTTTCCAGTGCTCATCATGCCAGTAATCTACATAGTTTGCATCTAGCTAAACATATTTTTCAGACTGCTCAATTCTTACCAAAAATCATGGCAAAATATCCAAAAGCTGGGCTGCCAGTGTTCCTGGACTTACTCAAATACTTCCCCACCAAATTTAGCCATTATATTTTGACTTGATTTGTACCTGCACACTTAAATGGTAAAACAAGCCACTTTATTTTTTTAATTGTGCTTTGACATAACATGCTATAAGGATGCTTACTAAGAGGTATTTTCCTGTTAGTTTTATGTCTGAAGTTGATTTTTCCTCTTACAGCTTTTAAAAAAAGTGGTTCAAGTGATGGTGTAGGGATGAGGACTTTGCTGATTGGTCAGTTGTGGAGACAGAGAAAAGACAACTTGGCAACAAGCTGACGGATTCACCAGTCATGCATCTTTATGAAGTAGACACCATGGTCAAGAATCAAACCAGTCATATGCAAGAGTATGGTGACCACAATACCATCCACTGCAGAAATTGAGGCAAAATGGTAAACCACACACACAAAATTTAATGTTAACATTACATTTTGTATGTGTGGTTTACCATTTTGCCTCACTTTTTGTATTTCACCAGTTTGTTTTCGAATTTGACAATACCACCCATTGCCTATGGATGTACTTAGAACATTAGTCCTGTGCAGCATGATATGGTCACTGCTCACTTCCTGGACACTCTTATAGGCTGCAGCACCCAAGACATGCATATCAAGCAGCATTGGTTAAGAGGTGAGAATGTCAGCAGATGTAGTAAAACAATCACAATTCAGTTGAGTTTTCACTTAAAATAGTCTTGATAATTACTTATGAACACTGCAGGTGCAGTTTAGGTTTGATTAGTACTGTTTTATTATCTGGAAGACCTCCAGAGTTATCAGATTTTTTTATTCATATACAAATCACACGTGCACAGATTATGTAGCTTAAATGTCTCCGATTTAACTGGTGTGTGTTACTGGTTCCAATAATTGAAATCTTAACTCATAGCAGGGCCAGGGCAGTATGTTGCAATAGAAGCTAATGAACTGTGACTAAGAAGCAAAACTCTGTTCACTAGAATGTAGGAGCTTTGTATATTACAGTCAAAAGTTTACATTTTGGAAAAGCTGTCTCCAATGTAAAATATCAACAATTTATTTTGCCAAGACATGGAAGGTTTGGGCTGATATGCTCTACTCATATTATTAGGATGTTTGCAAATGAGTTAAATGCTTCTAGATGTTACAGCATGCAAGACACAATAGCATTACAGCCTATTTTTTCTATTTCTTATTCATGAAATATGACACGAGGCATTCAGAACACCCTAAACAAATTTGTAAGTAACAGATATAGTCGATATTATGACATATTAAGAAATATTCTAAATAACTATGGAAAATGTTTGAAATAGTCCAAATCACATAAAATGAATAAAATAATGGAAACTATTGCATTTTTTTTGCTAAGCACTACTTTTTTGCATTAATCAAAATTATTCATGTTGTCTGAAGTGTATGAAGTGTTTGCATGTTTGTGCAGTATTACAGTAGAGTTATTTCATAAAATACAGCCATTACAGAACATATTTCGTAAAGTACAGTATTTCAAAGAATTTATTGTGCATTTGAATGTTACTACAAGCTGCTGTGTGTAGTTGCTTGTGTACAATTACTAGAGAGGGACGAACAACACATGTCTTGTATGAAATTAAACAAATTTTATCTATCATGTCTTGTTTGATTTCTATGTGATATTATGAATTTGTTTTTGTTATGTTTTTAAGTGGCATATACCATTTAGGTAAATTACAATTAATATTAATGAACTAGGAGGGTATTTAAAGCAGGGTCAATATATGTGTTTTTGTACATGTCTGTTATTCTGATGAAGTTTTTTACGAAAGCGCTTAATAAATACTTTTTGGTGGATCCTGGTGTGCTACTTCTATTTGTGTTTCGTGGTTTGGAATATCTGTGGATTTTCTTGTTTGATTTCTCCAAGTGTTTAGTTGTTTTTAATAACATAACAAGTATGATTCTCTGTCTTGCGCAATGAAAAAATTAGTTTATGTGATCAGTTTTGCTTCATTTTTAGGTTTGCTAAGCATACTCTTCATAGCACCCAGAATTGTTGTTTTCCATACCTTATCTGTGGTTATCTGCATTGATAACATATTTAAGTATGCTTGGAAATTATTTTTATTAGCTCATTTGCTTCTACTACCTCTACATCTATCTGACTGTCCTTCTCCACATTTCTCTAGTCTTTGCTTGCATTTCTTGACATTTTATAAGTGTCTTTCAATATGCTAAACACTTTAGTCACTGGGTATAGTAATTTCTTTAATTCTGATTCTGTCCTTTTCTCTCTAACTACAGTATTGAATTTTCTTCCTTTTCTCCAATTGGTAGTGAATGATCCCAAGTGTCCATACTGCTTCATTTTTAGTCCTTTAAATAGCCTCTCAGCTACCCATATGTTTTACAACCCTGGAGAATGTGTAGGCACTATATATCAGTATACAAATTTTCAGCTGTAAGTAAATCACAGCCTGCAACAAAGGTGCAGACAAATCTCTCTTTCTAGTTCTGTGCTGCAAAACTTTGTGCATTTTTTACTCTTGCTATAGATTTTGCCACAATAGTTTGCCCCATGCTTCCTCAGGTATGTTGCCAGTAAATATTTATGCCCATCAATTGTGAAGCTTTTCTTTAATTAACTTATTCTGTTAGACCTTTTCTATTATTTGCTGCACAGCAATTTATATTGTTAATCTCGGTTATGTCATGTAAATCTTTTGATGGTTCCAGTTACTGTGTTTTTTAATATGTTAATAATCTGTGTCTTCCTCTCTTTTGATAGCCTCTTTCTGTCAAATGCACTATATTTATCTATTTCTATCAAAGTCAGCAAATCATCCCTTAAATTATTCTCTCCATGGCAAGATTTCTTCTGTTGGCATTCTCTCTTTGAATAACATGATTTGCTTTAGGGATTCTCTGGTACTTTATAAGGAGATAGCACTTTTCTAGGTTTGTTATTACAGTATGAATTACATGAATTACATTTGCTTTTCATCTTTTGTTTTATTGATAATGTCTTGCATTCAGCTGTTCCTGGGTGTCACTATTCTCTTTTGTAGCTTCTCTGTAAATGGTTAAGTACAATTATATTGTCAGCTTTCCTCATTTAAAGCATGTATACAACTTATTTCCTCCTGGATTGAAAACAAAGACTGGATTGTTTGCTTTTTAATGATTGTATATGCATGTTTACGTTATGGCGAATGTTTGTAATTTCTTTTGTTTTTTTGACACTAGTAACTGCAGAATAATACAAAACTCTTTGTTTCAGTTAAATTTCTTTCTGTTTTGGCAAACATACTCATCTCATTATACCTTATACCTTCTATATATGGCTCCATGCACCTCCTATATGTAGTTCCCTGCCCTATACTTATATGGGTTTTGGCTTCCTATATTACAGTCAACAAGTATGTATGATATTGGCAAAAACATTGAGGTACAGAATGCAGTATATAAGGCTACATCATACAGTCAGTGTGAGTAGCACAAAAGCTCAAGTACACAACTTTGGAAGTGTTCCCTACCTGCTTATTAGCATATTGTTTCTCAATGTTACCTGTGTAACTTTGTTTAGTATTATATTACCCACGGTACTGTTAAATATTATAGGTTCAAAGGAGATTACTACGATAACGGCTCAAGATCCCTTACAAGCCTATCCAGTTTTACCCAATTTTCTATCCCTAGGGGAAAGATAACAAGGGTCAGCAAGTAGGGTTTTGACAATTTTTACAGACTGCTTCTGTCTATAAGGGACATGGACACCACCTCAGGACTGAATTTATGATTTCCCATATCTTGCAGATTGCACTTGAAGATGGTCTGGGAAGGGCTCTGCTTCACGTGAATAGGAAGCCTGTTCCAGAGGAGGGGCAATCTCAGGGACACACATTTGTTTATGCAGCATAATCTATTCATGTTAGAGATTAAGTTTAGATCCTGGGAGTGGGTAACCCTAGTGCAGTTAGTTTTTAGAATATGCAACATTTCCATCACAACTGGATCAGGGAGTGCCTTGTAGGGCAAGGATAGATCAATGTTCAGTAATCAATAGGAAACTGAATATTGTGATGGGGTTTTTTAGTCTGTCCACATATGACATGTTTGTTATAACCTGTATTTTTTTTTTTTGTTGAGAAACCTCTGAGGACCTTCCAATTGCTGCAGGTGCCTGGCGAGGAAGATGCCAGAGACTGCATTGTTCTTTACTATTGGTTTGATGAAGGCCGAATACAGTGATACTATGACATCCTTATATCTGGATGCCATGCACTTATAAGCTAAGCCATGTGAAAGGACTTCATAACCACCATGGACACATGGTGGTCAAAGGTCAGATTACTAGCTCTCTGAGTACCCAGATCTCTAACCACTGGGTCCACTCTTACAGGGGTGCTATCACTGTTGTAATTTGCCGAGGTATTTGATTTCCCAAAAGGTATTATTATGCAATTCTTTGCTTTTAGTTCAAGGCCATGGCTCTGACACAAATCATTAGTCTGCATCAGACTTTTCTGTAGGATATCAACATCATTTGGGGAGTCAATGATTGCTGCCAGCTTGCAGTCATCAGTGAACTTGGTCAACAAAAAGCTATCTACATTTCTCTTGACATCTGGGAAGTATATTGCAAACAGGAGGGGGTCCAGCACTGAGCCCTGTGGTACTCCACTGATGACTGGCCACTTGCTAGATGTGGGTTCCCCCAATCTGAAAACATGTGCCCTATCTGTGAGCCATTTGGCTATCCATCTGATGTATAGGTTTATGCCCAATTCTGTGAGTGTATCTATAATAACCAAGTGGGGTAGTATGTCAAATGCATAGGACAGGATAAGATAGGTGGTATACACTGTCTTACCCTCATCCATGGCTTTGGTAAGCTTCTCAAAGAAGTCCACCAAATTGAGTGGGCAGGATTGGCCTTTGACAAAGCCAAACTGGGTTGGGTCTAGAGTCTTGAGATTTCCTATGCCATCATTAATCAGGTCCATGATTATCTTTTCTAAAACCTTGCATATGAGGATAGTCAGACTTATGGGTCATTAGTTGCCTGGGTCCACAGATGGTCCACCGTTGGGAAGGGGGATGATTGTTGCTGTCCTCCACTCTGTTGGAACAAAGCCTTCTGGAGATTGTTGTTAAATAGAGATCAAAGCAGGTCTTCTAGCTCATGTTTCAAGCTGATAAATAGGCATCCTGGGATTCTGTCAGGGCCCATTGATGCCGTGTTTATGGGCAATGACTGGAGGTTAGGAGGGGGTGAAATTTGAGCTAAATTTATTGGCTATAAGGTTTACTATTTCTTCTGGCTGAGTATAGGTAGTGCCATCTACAGCCATCTCAGTATACGGAGTATACCCTTAAGATTTCAGGCATAACTAAAAAATGTTTAATGGTTATCCTTTGCTTAGGTGGCTATTCTAGTCTTGTATTAAGCTTTTTGAAGACTAGACTAGCTCCCTGATTTGCTTGTTAAAACTAATGAGGGATTTTTGTTCTGTTTGCACTGTCTCACTTACTTCTAGACAAGAATTTATTCCTTATATTGTGTAATCTACTTATGCTAGGGGTCTAGTAGGGTATTTATTTCATTCTGCCACTAAGATCAAGTCTGTTTAGCCACTTTTCTCCCTATGTGTGGAAGGTGTTTTACACTGGACATAAGGTTTACACAGGACCTACCTGCAATTTTACCAATAACATGCAGAGTCTCCTACCCATGGCCAAGGCATTGCAAGCCTCACAATGTTGAGTGTTTTGCTGATATCATATAGATTTGCCAATTAGGACTTTCAAAAAACTCTACGATGAATAGTTACATGATGTTGCATACTTCAACTGTAATATAGGAATCCATGGGATACATTCAACCCACTGAGAAGTCATCTTGTTGCACTGTAAAAAAAGCTGTTGCAGCTGATCAAAAATCAGCTGATCACATGTACTACAGTGAAAGATTCCAGTACATTATGGGTGGAGGAATTTATCCTTTCTTCACTGTATTGCAATCTCAGTGTTGATGGATATAATTAACAGGGGTTGTGTGTGGGTGCAGGGGAGCTTGCTTGTTTGTTTCTTGATCGGCAGGTGATCAATCGTTTGATCACTTGCAATTCCATAGTTTGAGATTTTGATATAGTGTTGTAAAATTGTGTGTATGTATCTAGGTAAATATGCATATATATATATATATATATATATATATATATATATATATATATATATATATGCATATGTATAGCTTTATAGAGAGAGAGTGGTATCAGTTCAAGGGCATACTTATAAAGATTAAGCAATAGTGTCTGTAATGTCAGATGTGCTTGTCCGGGGACTTTCTCTGTGTTTTGAAAGGGTTGATTTGTTTCTGCTTGTAGTTCTTTGTTGTAAGATTGTTCATGGAATTACTCACAGTACTCTACAGGTAATATGTCTTGTAGAGTAGTGTGAGTAATTCCATGAACAATCTTACAACAAAGAACTACAAGTAGAAACAAATAAACCCCTTTCAAAATATACAGAAAGTCCCCTACTCTACAGGTAATATGTGTTATATACTTCCGCGGTGGTGCAGTGGTAGCGTTGTTGCCTCACAGCAAGAGGTTCTCCCGTTCGATTCTCGGCTGGAATGCGGGGAGTGCCTTCTGTGTGGAGTCTGCATGTCCTCCCCTCAGTTGGGTGGGCATTCGAAAGACATGCGTAAATGGGCGTGCCTTTGTTGAAGGTTAAATGTTGAGCTAGCACCTCGGCGTTCACGAAAATCTACTGCCAATCATTAGCGGACCGGAGTTCTGCTGTGGCGACCCCTAACCGGGAAAAGCTGAAAGACAACAACAGCTCTACAGGCAATATGTCTTAGTCTGAGAATGTCCTCTGTGCATTCTAAAATACTCTTGAACCAAAAGTAACCACCTTGTTTTCTTGCAAGATCACATTTCTTTTTACTATTCTGACATTCATCCACTTGTAATGCATCTGGCTTATTTAAACGTAGGTTTTTCTGGTACAAGTTTGTGTATCAAATCACTTTTCCTGTGCATAGCTTTTTTCCCAGACTGCAACATTTCTTTACATTTTAAAGGCACCAACAAACATTCATTTTCTTTTGACTCAATAACATGCAACTGCATTAACCACTCTTAATTTTCACCTCTTCATTTCATTGTCCGACAGCTTCTACAACACTGATGAAGCACAGACACTCCCTTCCATGCTTAGAGCTACAGGTAACATACAAAACTTGAATTTTACCGTGTATGCATCCTACGTATCTAATGGAAGTTTCACATCACCAGCATTACTGTTGGCTAAGTTTACATTATCCTTTACTGTCTTTTTATTCTTTACCCAACAGTTTGCCTTATTTCCTTTCCCCAGTGTAATTATTGTGACTGTGTATTTGTAGTGAGTCATATCTGACATGCATCCAAAGCTTTTGATAGGATCACACGTACTATTTCTAAATACCTGTCCCTTATTTGATTACTAGTGATGCCACAAGCTATTCTGTCTCTTATCACTGAATCATGCAACTCATAAAATTCACTGTAACTGACTTAATTTTTTAAGCATCAAATCCTGTTTCCTTTAAAGAACATCAAAGAAAGATTTTTTATAGGATCACTAATATCTAAATGTTTCCTTTTTCTAGATATTCCTTTTATTCATTGTGAAAGGTAAAAGTACTAAACAGCTTCATGGACTCTTCCTATGTGACATGCAGCAAAGTGAAAGAAGCACATTTTCAGCCGTTTTGGCTATTCTGCTCACCTCTTGAAGTAAACTCTGTTTCTCAGTAAAAGCTTGCAGTTTTCTACTGAATTGCCTTCAAGTGTGAGAATTACTAGTGATTGCAGTTGGGCCATCTTTCCATGAAATAACAAAATGCATTAAATATTCTGATTTCATCTCAACACTTGTATAAGTTGAAACTAATGAGGTCTGAATGGAGAGATAAGTGGATCCGAATAGAGACATAAGTTGGGGACAAGCAAAAGAGAGTAGTATTGCTGAAACTGAATTCATCCAGAATTCTTAGTGAGTACCTTCATGAGGTGGACCCTGTTTTTCATAAAATCTCACCAAGATGACACTGACATATAGACTGTATTTATATAGCATATATCATGGACAGAAGTTGATAAAAAATTAAAAAAAGATAGCTGGGTGCACAAGACCCAGGATAAAACGTGCCCAATCCTGGTAGGTGTACTGGTGCCAGGACTGGAAAAAATGAAGGTGTAGAATCATTAAAATAAGGAAATATTCCTACAATGGGGCCAGGCCAGGCCCAGGGGGAGCATGCCCCCCCCATTGTAGAAGGAAGTAGCAGTCCACAAAAATCACAAAAACCGATAGGCCAAAGAAGAGCCATAAAGACGATAGAGTGGGCTATTGAGGATAAAAAAGAAGTTATATATTGTTACTATTATGCAAAAAGCCCAGAATTTCCAGACACAAGATATACAAAAAGATTGCGAGAAATTAGAGGAAAGAAATATACTTCCACAAGAAAAACTGTTATAAGCTTCAAATAAAAATATGTGTTCATTAATACAATAGATTTGTGAAAAACAGTATATAGACAAAGAAACTTTGATCTGTTTGGAAAAGAAGCATCTGAGGAAGTGCAAAAATATAAACAAAACCTAGAGATTTTTGAAAAGTATAAAAAAGTAATATGGACATGGGAAAGAAAGAGAGATTTGATATGATGCAATATTTATGCAAAGGTGAAAGCCAAATTAATATAACAAAGGCAGCCCCAAAGATATTCAAAGTGAAATATAGGCAAAGACATCCAGTTATGGAAAATTTCACAATTAAAAAAAATATATATCACAAAGAGGAAATGTAGAGGATCAGTAAAGTAGAAATTAAAAAAAGAGAAGTTAATGCATCCGAGGTTATCCAAGTGCAACTAACTCTGGGCAAAACTGCAACCCAAATTGTAGCTTGCTACAGATCCCCCACCATGCCCCAGGATTCCAACTCCTCTTTTCTTGATATACTGGAAAATATTAGGGTTCAACCAAACACCCTAATAATGGGCGATTTCAACTACCCCACCATTAACTGGGAAAACTACTCATGTACCAACTCCTTCGCTCAATGCTTTCTGGAATTCATAAATTCCAATGCCCTCAACTTATCCACACCTCCACCAGGGGCAACAATATCCTAGACCTAGTCATTACCAGTATGAGTGCCCAGTGTTCCACACCTGAAGTCAACTCCTCATTGGTCCGATCTGACCATAAGCTAATCACCCTAGATATCCACATCCAGCCCCCACCCCCCATTAAGGAAACCACAGTAAAAAATTTTTCCAAAGCCAACTTCATGCTTCTTAAGACAGAAGTGGAGAACTTCATGACACCCATGCAGATGGACAATACAGTTATGACTGCTGAATCCTACACAAATGCACTCTATAAGCACTTACACGAATGCATGGATCTTGCTATCCCGAACAGAACCAAGACGCTATCCTCCAAAAAAGGAAGCCAATCTGCTGGTCCCCTGCCATAAACAAACTGTATAAAAGAAGGAAGAAACTGTTGTGAAAGAGAGTAAAATCCCATGAGTGGAGGAGCTCCCTGGTCAGCCTCAGTAAGAAGCTGAGATCCCTTATAAGATCCTCCAAAACTAGCTATAAAAATAAAATCACCACTGATTCTAAAGACAACCACAAAGCATTATATAGCTATGTCAAGAATCTCAATGGCAACACCCAGATCTGCTCTGAGTTACAGCACAACGGCATGAAAATTACAGAACCAACTGATATTGCCAACATCCAGGCAGATAGGTTCAGTGCTGACTTTACCCCCCCCCCCACCCCCTAAAGGGCCCATATCTATTCAGGAAGAATGCAGAGTCCCTGTAATCACAACTATGCAGTCTCTAAAGCCAAAAACACAGCATCCATGGGACGGGGCAACATCCCAGGCTGCGTTTTACCCGAACTTCAGAATGAACTGGCTCCCCACCTAAGCACCATGTTCAGTCATAACCTCACATCAGGCTCTGTGCCCACTGAATGGCACACAGCAACAGTTATCCCACTCCACAAAGGGGGAGCCACCACTGATCCTGGTAACTATTGTCCTATTAGCCTGACGAGCCTGGTCCACAAGGCCATGGAACATCATCATGGAACTCATAAACAAAGACATTGGTAACCTCCAAACTCTGGACCCCACCCAGTTCAGGTTTGAGAAAGGCAGATCATGCCTCCTGAACCTGATCGACTTCTTTGAGGCAGTCACCAAAGCCGTAGATGAGGGTAAGGTGGTTCACACAGGCTATCTTGACCTCACCATGGCCTCAAGCTCAATGACAAAAAGTGCATTGTCATCCCCTTTGGTAAAAACTCTGTACCCATGAACTACCACATAGGCAGCAGTCTACTTAACACCGAATGTGTGATAAGAGATCTTGGGACCCAGGTGGACAGTAGTCTCTCCTTTGATAATCACATCGCCATAGTAGTCAGAAAGTCCTTCTACATGGCACACCACATCACAAAAGGGTTCTCATCCAGGAAAAAAAGAGGCCATTGTTCCCCTCTACTCAACACTCATTAGACCCATTATAGAGTACAACGCCCCTTTTGGAATGTACCTCACAAGGCATTTGCAGCAGCTGGAAAGGCCACAGAAGTACCTTACAAAGAGAATTACTGGCCTCAAACAGATGCCCTACACTGACCGTCTCAAAAAACTCCAGCCTTACTCTGTACCATATCGCCTACTCCGAGGAGATCTCTGCCTAACATATAAAGCTGTGTCAAACCCATAGCTGCTGGACATGCTACACCTAAAGAAATCCCAATCCCTCTGAGCTACACTCTCTAGGGACCTAAACATTGTCACCACAATAAACAGGACATGCTGGAGGGATAGATTCCTGTCCCAGAGACTTCCCATACTCTGGAATAAGCTACCCATCTATGTCAAGCAAAGTTCCTCATTAGCACTCTTCAAGAAAAATCTTGATGAGTGGGTAGGAAATAGAAAATCCACTCCAGGGATCACTTCTGTGTCTCTGCTCAACATTTGCACAGGAAAATAACTTTCTTGGGTGGTGTAAGCCAGGGAACCTTGTTGGCTAGGCTTACTTAGGCCCTTGGGCTGATAGCCTAGTACCTACCTATGAATCTATGGAGTGCCTGGAAAGTGAAGGATTTGTTGTGGAATGTCTAATATAGGTGAAATCACAGCATGATGGAATGAGTCCCCAATGTGAGGAAAAACAGGAAGATCAGGAGACATCTGAAGAAGAAATATTAACATAGGAAAGAAAAAGAGATTTAATATGGTGAAATATCTATGCAAAGGAGAAAGCAAAAGTAATCAATGCAAAAAGAGCAGCACCAAAGATATTTGAAGAGAAATACAGGCAAAGGAATTCAGACACTGAAAATGTTACAATACAAAAAATAAGAAGACAAAGAGGAAAAGTAGAAAAAGAGATTAGTAATGCAGAAGTTAAAGAAATATTAACTGAGGTTATGAAGTAACTGCAAAGTGAAGGATTCAGTGTAGAAAATCTAATTCAGAAAGTACCACAACAGGATGGAGCAATGGACATCCAAATTAAGGGGAAACTACTGGAATGGGAAACAATTGGTCAGGTGCCATATGAAGATATTTTGGAGCCTTCCACAGGAAACCAGTATAAACGTTTACTTGAAGCTGGACAGCAAGAGAAGGAACATGAAACTGTGGAAACTCTAATGCAATCAATGTTGAGGAGTGATAGGCCAGTGAGTTCCCATGTGACAGACCAATGGATGGCACAGGATGAAACTGAAGAGAATGTGCCACAGGAATATGCTATAGAACTTTCAAAAGAATGCCTACAGGATAATGGAAAACAAAACATGTGCCCTCAGTTTACAAGAAAATGAGCTAAGAGGAGAGTTGTTTGATTTGAGATATATATATTAAGATCAATGAAAGAAATAGACTGCAGAAGGAAAATAAAACCCCAAAAAAGAGAAGTTTGATAAAACAAATGAGCACAGTAATTAGGACTGTCCATAGAGATCCATGCAATATAACACAAGTAAACAGGATATATTACTGTGCACCTAAATTAATAACTGGTAAAGTTCTACCACAAGAACACGGGGTAATAAGGGAAAGGAAGGGGAGAAACTGAATACCATCATTCAGTATTGAATAGAGAAAACTATAAAGCAATTAAAACAAGAAGTGTCACTGTTAGAAGAGTATAGAAGAGGGAACAGATCAACAAAAATACTTAGATAGATGTAATAAAAACAATGCGCAGTATTAGAAGAGACCAGGCTCTATCATGCACTATCACAAATAAACTAAAAGTCTCACCCAAGGTGGAAAGACTTAGAAGATACAAATATAAATATTAGAAGATACAAAGATAAATATAAAGGAAAAGTACAAAATAAGCAATTTATTGATAACCCAAAAAAAGTTTTATACAGAACTGGGAAACAAGGTAAAAGGAATTGAAAGACCACCAAAACAACAAGAAATAGATACATTTTGGAGAAGTATTTATGAAGATCTTGAACATAACAAAGATGTTAAATGGATAGAAGTAAAAGAAAGAATAAGAAGTTTAAAGGTACAGAATATGAAATGGGATGAAGTAATGGCCAGATTAAAACAAACTTAAGAAAAGCATCTAATTGGAAAACCCTAGGCCCAGATGCAGTACCTAACCTCTGGTTAAAAGTATTAATGTCTCTGAATGACGATTTAGCTATAATTAAGAACTATTTATATGCACACCCCAAACAGACACCAGCATAGCTAACAACAGGAAAAACAATGTTCCTACTTGAGTGAACCTTTAAGCTACCCTAAAAATTATAGGCCAATAACTTGCCGTCTGACGATGTATAAACTATACACTGGAATTGACGCTGATAGAGTTTATAGTAATTTAGAAGAAAACTCAGTTATGGCAATAGAACAAAACAGCAATAAAAAAAAATCTTATGGAACAAAGGATCATTTGTTGTTAAATAAAGTCATGGTGGAGAACTGCAAAAAGGGTAAGAATCTACGTATGGCATGGACTGAGTACAGAAAAGCATTTGATAGTAGCCCACATCCATGGATAAAAGACTGCTTAAAAATATTCAAGATACACCTTACACTGATTTGACTACATTACAGTGACCATGAAACAGTGGCAGACCACTTTACAATTAAGCCATGATAAAAGACAAATTATTATCCCAGGGATAAAAATTCAAAGGGGGATATCCCATGGTGAGTCTTTGTCACCACTGCTATTCTGTTTTGCCCTTATCCAGTTAAGCTGTTGGCTTAACAGCTTACGCCATGGCTACAGTTTGGCTCCTAGAAAACAAAGTGTACAGATTTCTCATCTTCTCTTTGTCGATGATTTAAAACTGTAAAGCTCATCAGATGAGGAACTGAAAGCACAACTGCAAGTTGTCAAAACTTTTACAGATGATATAAGAATATCATTTGGTCTTGATAAATGTGCAAAAGCAACCTTTAAAGCAGGAAAACTGCAGCACCAAGAAAACATCAGTTTGTGACAAGAATATGATATAAAAGAACTTTGAGCAAGAAGTTGTGCATAAATATTTGAGAATTCATGAAAGATCAACAATAAAACATGAACAAATGTGAATAAAACTTGGTAAGGCATACTTTAGAAGACTTAAATTAATCCTGAAATCAGAGTTGACATCTAGGAACAAAATTCAGTCTATAAACCAATTTGATCTTTTTGCCCTAGCTTACACTTTTAAAGTGATTGACTGGCCACAAAATGTGTTGGATAGATTAGACAGGAAAACAAAAAGGATGTTTCATGCTCACCATATGATTTATAAAAATCAGTGCATACCAATATTATATATTCCCTGTTTCAAAGGAGGGATGACCCTCCTTGAAATTGATTACATGTATAGATCAGCAATCGTGGGACTGCACACATATCTACTGGCCTCACAAGACCTAAATGTAGTGAAAGTTTTGAAACATGAAGACAATAAATCTAAAATAATGTCTCTGCTTAATTTAGCAGAAGAATATCGGTGTCAAGCAGGAATGGAAATCAAACCAGAAGTAGATAAAAATCAGGCATCAACTGAATGTGCCAAAAACAAGAGAAAGAATATAAGGTGAAGGACCAGATGAAAAGGCCACAAATGTGGAAAATGCATAAAAATAATTGCAAGTTTAGAAAACTTCTGGAAGAACCTCATGTTGATCAGTATCGAATGCAGGAATGGTTAAGGAGAGTCTAATTCAAACCATGAGATGAAAGGATAATATTGGTGGCCCATGATAGTGGGCTACGTACATGTTGGTTTACAAAGTCCATTGAACATGTAGGAGAAACAGACAAATGTCGGTTTTGTAAAACAGAACCGGAAACAGTTGCACACCTTGTTGCTGGTTGTGATATACTAATGGCAGAAGGACTGTATACTGAAAGGCATAATAATGTGGCAAGACTATTGCACTGGGGATTGGGGAAACATTATGGTATTGAAAGTGGCTGAAAAACACAGGAAACATGAGCCACAAAGCATCATAGAAAAGGATGAAGTTTATATCAAATGGGATCACCCATTACCAACAGTTCAAAAGATAGATGCTAGAAAACTGGATATAGTGGTCCATGAAAAAAAGACAGAAATAGCACTGATCATTGAAATCACCACACCCAGTGACTACAGTGTCTTACATACAGAGATTCACAAAGTCATAAAATATCAGGATCTGCAGGCGGAAATGAGAGCAATGTGGAAAAAAAACCCAGACAGTTCCAATAGTAGCAGGAGCAACGGGTCTTACAAAAAATAATCTACAATCGTATATGGATATATTACCAATACATGTAACCCTGTACAAATTGCAGGAGTCATTACTGGCCACATTGTGGGTGTTACGAAGAGCACTTGTGGCTGACATCAGAAGATTGAAGTAATACTAATTAAATGAACTTTAATCTTACTTTGACTTAGGAATGGAGTTCACTCCTGTCATGGTATTAGAAACACAAAAGACTTGGAGAAATTAAAAAAAAAAAGTAGAACAAAAAATAAATCTCATACTGAGTTGTGTTCCGATGCTATGCCATGTGAAAAAGATATCCTTTTTTCAGCATCCCACTTCATAAAAATAAATATTTAAAAAACTGAAAGTCCCTCACTATGCATGGGAGCTTCACCCCCTGTGCCCATTAAGTAATGTAGCCTATAACAGTGTGAGACAGCTGTGTGCTAGGTTGGGAAGTCTAAAGAAACCATCTCACTACATGTCCCTGAATCACCTGATCTACAGATGCTCTAACATTCTAAAATGAGTAAACTTTTCTCACCTCTGACAAATGTAACATTTTTTTGAATACTCATAGAAACTGGCTTTGTAAATATTCTGACAGTCACGTTTATTGCCTTCATGAGGCCTTTCCTGTTACTGCCATTAAACAATATGATATACAACCCAATTTGATTCAGCCCTTTTAAAACATATAATAACATACTAGAATGCTAATCCCCTACCAGTTGGTGTCTTGCACCATTACATTCAAGAACATAAAACCAGCTCCTCACACATAGAGCCACTTTTTTCAAATGAAGTATTAGCAGTCTAACCTTCCAAGAAAAACATACTTTGCACCATCATGTAGTAAAAGAATTTCAATCAAATTTGTCTTATGTTTGCAAAAGTACTGCTTACTAAAACAAAATATATGTTAAATTGCTTTTATAAATTTTATGCGTACTGTATATTTTTAATTAAATGCTATTGCTATTTCAAAATCACACTGCTATGCTTAAAGATTACAATCTAAAAACCTATAGAATTTGAATTCTAGCAATGTTTTTTATGCAGTAGACTTAAAACTGCTTTTATAAAAGTGCAGATATTTTACCCTTTAAGGGATACTAACAAGGTTGGTTACCACCCAGACCTTTTCTGTCTGATTATCACTTTAGGTTGCAGAGCAGAGAGGGAATGAGGGACAGTTCATTTAAAGAACAAAAGCAGCAACACTAGAAAACTTGCAGTTGTTTTATTCCTCTGCTGTTTAATGCTGAATGTCCCACCTTTCCTCACCACTCACACTATGCTGTCCAAGAGATTCTGTGAAGATAGACATCCTTTCCTTCACACTGTTATTAAAGTATATGAAAACTGTGTAAACTCCAACATGACAAGATAAAACGTAAAAAAATGGACAATTTTTGAATGTAAATACATTAATTTTTTTAAAACAATAAAGCGAATGTGAAGAAAATGTCAGATGGTTTCATATGACCGAATAAATTTAAGATGTTCCAAGTTGTTCTAGCATGTTACAATCAGTATTAAACATGTACTTCCAACTATATGACTCAAAGTAAAAATGTCTTTTTTTGTGGTCAAAATGTATGTAATTTCCTTGTATAACTGATTATGTTTACTCTGGACATGAGTTTACCAGATGTATTCAGAATCCAACATGCACATCTTGCAATCATGCTAGTATTCCATTACTCCTTAAACCTTGCTGGTGAAGCACAATTTTAGTATCCAGCCAAATGACACAAAACAAATGAAATAACATGAATGACGGGTAAAGATGAAAACATCAGTTTACTTTCACTAACACAGCTACAAGGTAAGATTAAAATGAAAACATTTAACAAAACTCTTGAGATTTTCTTATGCTGATACCTTTTATTAACTGTATGTAATGAAATCAACCAACCTATAAACTGATTTTTCATCAGTGTAAATTAAGTTTCTCGTATACAGTTGGTGATGTGAAATTTAGACAAGTAAGTGATGCAAGTACAAGACTGCTGGGTATGTGAGAGTTCTATGTAAACTCTTAAATACTGAAGTGTTTGAAAATTGTCACATGTAACCCTTGAAAAGTTGCATTATCTTTTTCGCCTAGGTCATGTCTTAAGTACCCTTGGAAGGGTCTATATTAGAACACCGAACTTTCAAAATTTTGAGTGTTCTAATATCAACCCATTTTCAGCGAATGCTGAAAATATCAAAGAAACAGAAAACCAAATTTTTTCCTAGGGAAAGAATTTGGTTGTCCGTTTATGTTGCTTTGGTATTTTCAGCACTGTGGTGGAAAGTTACGGGTCGAGTTCAGGTAAGTGTGCGATTGTGTGGACGTGAGGGTTAGGGCGGGTTAGGTGAGTTAGGGTTAGGGTGCAGGTCAGGTAAATGTGCGATTGTGTGGACATGAGGGTTAGGTCGGGGTAGGTGAGTTAGGATTAGGGCGTGGGTGAGGTGACTGTGCAATAGTGATGGACCTTAGGGTTTAGGTTAAGGTAAGTGGATAGTTAGTGGTGTATGTATAGTCCCTAGGAAAAAATTCGCTGTTCTGTATTTTCGATGTTTTACATTTTTAATTAATAGGGTTCGATATTAGAAGACTCGAAATTTTGAAAGTTCGGTGTTCTAATATAGACCCCCCTTGGAAGAGCCTACTATTTGGTAAAGAAATTAAATATTAGAGCAAATGGTGATAAAGAAAAAAATCATTGGATACCTAACAGCTCTACTCAGAGAAATTAGCTTGTTCACTTTCCTTAATTTCCTTTTTAAGATGAGTAATCCATACACACAGCACCTGCAGTTTTCCCTGAGCTGCTAATCACTTCCAACTGCAAAATCTTTGAAGTCCATTTAACTTCTACTGAAATCCTTCACAACTGATGTCTGTCCTTTAAAATCTCTACAAGCTGTACCACCTCATCAGCCAGGGGGTACATGAATTTCCATTTTCTTGTTATAACTTTTATGGCCATTATTAAGAAATGCAATAGCAGAGGCTAGTCATTCGTTGTCAATTCCTCTCTGCTGCTCTTGTATCAAGAGAAGGACTAACGTGAGTTACTCTGCCCAGATGAACATTACCACAAAACCTTTCAATATCAGCAACAACCACAAAATACAGATATGTTCTGGACTGACACATTCTCCCACATGCAACACCGTGATCTAACTCCAGAAAACATAATTCCCAGTGCACTTGGTGTATGAATATAGAGGTGCAGGAATTTTCAAGGGAAGATACAAAAACGTGTGGGATCCTGTAGTGTATCTTGGCATAATTCACAATTTAACCCATTATTCCTGGAATAATTTTCTAGCCAAGTTCCTTTTCCATACTCTTTGCATGTGGGCACAGACCTTCAAATGTCCACTCTGATCAACATTTATATATTTTGTTGATTAAATATTTCATGGCACATTATAGTGCAAGATCATCTAGAAGTGACGTCCACTGCATTCCTTTGAAAATGCCCTGCTCTATTGCTGCTTACATAGTGGTTATTTGTGGTATCGTAGGAGCAGTTTAGGGCAGACTCTTATACTGGAGACTGCTATAATCCATGAGATATTCTTAGTTTTGAAGCTAAGATATTTCTTACTGACTTTTAAAGTTCCAGAAGAGACTTTTTAGGTTAGCCATGCAACCCAAATCTTTGACAAGTTCTGGTACCCTCAAGAATTGTAAGGAAGGGCTTAGGAGATTAACCATATACAGGCTGTCAATGTCCATTAGAGAGTGAATCATAGTCCTAGACCAACAAGCCATTGACAATCTTCATTCACATGTAATTTCTTCATACATGCATACACAAAATAATTGTCTTTTTGCTTTTCCTGGTTAGGGGTCGCCACAGCGGAACTCTGGTCCAATAATGATTGGCAGCAGATTTTTACGGTGCCAAGTTGCCAGCCTGATGCCCAACCTTCAAAGTAGGCACACCCATTCACACACGCACCTACCTGCATGTCTTTAACGTCACTTGACTGCGGGGAGGACATGCAGACTCCACATAGAAGGTACTCCAGCTGAGAATCGAATGGGAGAGCCTCTTGCAGTGACATGCATACACACGCATGTGTAAATCAGTAAGCATTTGAGTGAATCTATGGATGAGTCTGAAATCACCAAAGGCCAGGAAAGAAAGCCACATCTACCTAGTGAGAAACTTTCTCAGCATTTGGATTAGTTAAATTAAGGGTTTTCCAGAATGATTTGCAAGCTTGAATTAAAACTGTTTCCACAGTACTGTCTAACATGTGATAATTACTTATGAATCTGAACTGTTAAATGGTGAGAAACCCATTAATTAAATTGCTGATTTTTTGCAGCCAGTACAGCCATAATTTGTTATGGTTTGGGATGGACCACAATATTCACACATTATAATAATAATAAAAAAAAATTCTAAATTTTTTTCAAGAACCTTTCAAGTTGTAAAGCAATCCAAATTAACATCTTATCACTTCATTTTATCTACACTTCCATGCCTGTCAATCTCTTAACGCAAACATCTGCACAAAGCCTGACAGAATGGGGAGACAAACCCCCAAAAATAGGGACAGATTTTAAATATTGCTCTTATAAACTTAGAAAGTTGCTAGAATAACAGGATTTGTCTTAGCATGTATTTGTTATGAAGGATATGAACTCTGAAACACGAATGTACATCATTATTTAGTGACTTCAGTCCTCAGATCATCCCGGTGATTTGCCATAAAATCACAAATTTCATGAAGAACAGACAAAAAATATGAGGCAAAAATCTGGACATTCTACGAAAATCTGGACAGTTGAGAGGTTAGACTCATATCAAGTCTCCCCTTATTTGTTTGTAGTGTATGGAATACAAATTGTTTCCTTAGTGTTTCCTTGTATGATAATTCTGAATGGCCTCCAATTTTTTTTGTGAAAATGTTTTGCACCTTTTCCAGTCTTCTAACGTCATGTTCAGAATATATATAAACCATGGCATAACCATATTCCAAAAGTAGTCTGATTTTTGTTTTATATATTAGAACCATCACTATCTCACCTCTGGAATTGTTCTTATCAAGGCTTTAATCACTGGGTAAACATTTCTTACATTTTTCTTCACTTAACCTCCAAAACTATAAATGCTATCTATTTTGATACCTAGATTATTATATTTGTTAGTGTCCTTAAAATTACTAACGTGTATTGCATGAATACCCTAAATTATTTATTCCCAAATACAACACTCTGCATTCTGATTCATTACATTTTATTTCATATTTTTTAACTGAATAAAGAAATGTATCTGTTTATTGCTGGAATTCGTGCTGTTCGCATACAGACTCTCTACTATTTCAACATTATCAGCAAATTTTCAAACCCAGCAACTACTCGGTAATGGGGAAAAAACATAATTACATGAAAAAAATGGGCCTAAAACTAAACCGAGAGACATCTCTACTTATCATGATATCGTAGGTCCATAGGCAAGTACTAAGATGTCTGCCACTGCATTCCACTTTAAGCCTAGTCAGTTTCCCATTTTGTGATTGAATTAACCTATCCCATTTGGTTACAGACTGGCCTTACCCATCCCATGATCAATAATTATATAATACCCTAATGAAAATAACTGGGGTCATACCATAGATAACTTGAGGGAACCCATGCATAGGCTAAAGTATTTAGGAGATGCCTATGTCCATTAACAGTACAGGGGGCAGTCCTGTGGTAAATGTTCTGTTTCTTATCCATAGAACCAAGCTGAGTTTGAATATGGAGAGGGATGAACTTTGTTTTTATGTTGATGGGGAGTCTGTTCCTGAGCAGCAGTATCCTCTGCATGATATACCTCTTCCTCCAAACCATTCTGTTGATGTTGCAGAAGTGGTTTGGATCCCTAGACCGTGTATTTCTGATGCCATTTTACTTACTGATGTGCAGTAAATCCATCAGTATTGGGCTATAGGATGCCTTCTAAGCCAGACACAGGTCACCTATTAGTCTGACAGACACCATGTATAGTGACAGGACTTTGAGTTGGCCCATGTAGGACATGTTTAGGTTTTGTATCCCTTTTTAATAAGGTATCTCAGGGAGTTCCAGTTGTTGCATGTGCCTGGACAGATTTATACCATAGGTGGGCATTGTATTCAGTGACTGGCCTAATGATGGTTTAGTTATGGGGTCAATGACATCCCTATATCTAGACACAATCACTTTGTTTATAAGCTGTGCAATATACAAAGATTTTCTTACAACAATGGACACATGCTGTTCATAAGTTAAGTCACTGTTCTCATATGTTTCCAAATCTCAAACAACTGGGTCAATTCTAGGGGTGCATTGTTGTTGCTGTGGTAGTTTCCTGGGGTAGATGACTTCCCAAAGCATACAATATAAATTTTTGTCATTTAGTTTCAGTCTATGATTTTTCTCACCGACTGCGGTGGTGGTGCTGAGGTAGCATTGTCGCCTCATAGTAAGACGTTGTCCTGTTCGATTCTCAGCTAAAGTGTCTTCTGTGTGGAGACATGCGTGAATGGGCATACCTTCGTTGAAGGCTGTGTGTCAGGGCTGCCAACTCGGTATGTAAAAAAATCTACTGCCAATCATTAGCGGACCGGAGTTCCGCTGTGGTGACCCCTCACCAGGAAAAGCTGAAAGATACAACAACTATGATTTTTCTCACCATTTATTTATTTGGGGAAAACCTTCCTGCACAATGGTGAAGTCACTTGGGGATTCAATGACTGCTCCTAGTTTGCAGTCATCTACAAACTTAGTCAGTCAGAGCCCTTTGGTATTGTCTTTTACTCAGTAAAGTAGAAGAAGAAGATTAAGTGCCAAATCCAGTTAAATCATAGCCAAATCTATGCTAATTTTCAAGGAGTCCACTATATCATAATAAAAATGTATTGATTTAGATGTAGTTCAAAGAAGGCTGATGCATGTCAGTATATATACTTTCTCAACTATACTCTGCATTACTTAAATTAGAATTCTCCCAAAGCACTTTTCTGCAAGAGTGTTTAGGCCAGTGGGTTAAGATATACTCCACCATTGAAAATTGGTACACTTCCATTGTCAGGGGACTAAACCTATACATATGTTTTTTTTTTTTTTTTGTTTTAATAAAAATATTGAAACTTCCATAATACTAGCCACAGCTGACATGATTAACCTTACCAAGTGCTTTCTCCACAATCTCTTCAGTGATAATATGGAATTTATCTACCAGTCTCTCTCTTTTCAAAATATAATTACGCCACCTAATGCCTCCAACCTGCTACTCAACATATTTAGCAAAATGGTCAACCAATATGCAAAGGTCAGTCACCATTTTTTAATCATAACACACACAAATATGGGATTACCCATCTTAATGACTTGGCTAACATATTTATAAATATATTTTATTTCTAATGCCAAGATTAGCCAGACTTTTCATGATTAGCCTTGGCTTTTCTTGTTAGCTTTCTAGCTCTACCAATCGTTTTCTTTATGTAATTTTTTGTTTTGTTCAGTGGGAAATTGTCTTAACCTCTACGGACACCTTCTTTTCTTCCTTCTGATTTTTTGATCTTTGCATCCTGCTATGATAGTTATTAATCCCAATATTTGCCAACTTCCTCATTACAAACATATTCAGCTCTGTGGCTTTATAATGTTTCTCAAAAATATTCTAACAGATTATCAAATGGAAGACTTCCATTTGTTTCTCCCATTTCAAACATAAACACTTTTTAATGGAAAAATAGCTCTTTTGAAGTTCTTCCCCCAAGATTGCACAAGTCATACTATTTGTGTCTTTCCATCTTAAGCTACTGTGAGATTCTTGGTTCTAGTATTGGAGCCATTGGATTTGCAGATATGTATGACATCCAAGACAACCAGCTCACTAATGGCAAGATAAGTGACACAGTGACCCCCCCCTCCAAGTCTTTATAATACTGTATAAAGGAATAGACCTTCCAGCCTCTCTCAATAGCTGTGGGAGATTAAACCTGTGATTTTTTTTTTCAGTTAGGAACTTATGGAGTCTTCTAATTTTTTTGAAATGTTTAGTTAGATCCTTGCCAAAGAAGCATTATAATCAATGACTAGTCTGATCCAAGCCAAGTATAAGGGAGTAATTATCTCTTTAGACCTTGAAAATATTCCTTTTTGCAATTAGCTGTACTAAATAAAAGGATTTTCTAACAACCATAGTAACATCATAGTCAAAAGGGAGGTAATTATCCACCCAGGTTCCTAACTCATTGTCTCCATTGTCTGTACAGGATGGTGAGGGGAGAGTGTAGAACTAAATTAAGTAGTGGAAAAGGATGAACTTCCTGCTAAGTGCTACAGTACAGACAGTCAAGGAATAATTTTCTTCAGTAGCCAATACACCAGGTAAGAGCATTTTGACTGTGCTGTTTGGTTTTTAAAGCTCTACAGTATATTACAAACCCAGACAAAATCAAGGTTTGCGCTGAGGCTGTGTTGGAAAATGGCCATGGTTTGCGCTGAGGCTATGTTGGAAAATAGACAAGGTTTGCGCTGAGGCTGTGTTGGAAAATGGTCAGATTATTGACGCATTGTGCTATTGGTCAGTGTTGTTGAGTCGGATGCTAGAAATGTACATTCCTCAAACTGCTGCCCATATAATTTGATAATTTCCAAAATATTTTCATATTGAATCATGGCTGCTGCTTCGAGTAGCACAGCACATCACTATTTAATTTTGATCCAGAATATCCAAATAATCTGATCATGCTGTTGGAGATCAAGAAAAAGTTTTTAGAAACAATCTTAATGTCTGAGAGTAATTTGACCTCAATTAAACTGTTTTTAGCAGACACTAAAGTATAAACTGAAATAAGCTCCAAACCCAGGTCATTATGAAGATGTTAGCAAGTGAACTGCAACCACATTACATTTCTGTTATCCCATAACTTCACAAGTCTGATACTTAAAACTGTGAGCCAAAGTAAAAGTAACAAAAAACATATTTCTCAGTCAGAAATGTCCCAGGTTAGTTCGGAGATAATTGTACAATTGTGTTTGCATTATTAAACAGACTGTCATACTAGGGGACTTAAATACTGAGTGGCTAAAACAAAATTCCATAACCCCCTCCATGCTCCCTAAACCTTTACACCATCACCCAACCCATAACTGCCTCCACAAGACACTAAACAAATAAAAAAAAAAAAACCTTCTTGATTGGATTCTTTCAAACTCTCCTAACTATGGAACTCACTCGGGCTGCCTACTAGATACTTTCAGTGACCACCTCCCAACTTTTTGCCCTAAGACAACCATTTCATATCTTCAAACAACATTGCTACAATCAAGTCCACAGGTTTACTACCTTCAATGAAGAAACATTTGTCTTTCACCTAAAACATTGCGACTGGAATATCCTAAAAACCCTATCCCCTTGATGAAGAAGTAAGAAATTCAACCCCATCTTTCTCAATACTCTTAATACCGTAGCACCAATATGCAATAAACATATAAAATCAAACCCAGCCCCATGGTTATCTAAAAATACCAAACAAGTTATGCTATTTAGAGACAAAGCATGGAAAAACTAGACTTAGGAAAAAACTCAATTAAGCTTGAACTATTAGAAATAACTAGGAAATAAAACACAGTACCAAATAAAACGAGACAAAAAAATTATTACACAATCTTGTAACACACACAACAAACAAATCTTAAACAATTCTACTCATCCTTAAAAAAAATAAAATACAAAACCTCCTCCAACCACCTTTTCCCCTATAAATAATAATCAAACAGACATTATTGCAAACCAGTTTAACTCTCACTTCATTGAGTCAATTATTTCTCATCAAAGATACCAATTAACTCTTACCATTTCTACACAAACTAACAATCTGTTGCCTGTCTTCACTGTGCAACCAGTCCCCACCATTGCTGTCAGAAATTTCCTTCATGAAATAAAGCCTACCACTCTAGCCTCTGAGAACTTGCCAACCAATTATATCAAACTGGCATCTGATGCCCTCGCCTATCTTGTGTCCATCTAATCAACCAGTTGATTAAAAAAAACTGTCCCCCTGCTCTGGAATATATCCTACATTATCCCCTGAACAAAGGTGAGAAACCTAGGGACCTAACAAACTACTTCCCCATTGCTATACTACCTCTATTATCATAAATCCTCAAGAAATGCATCCACGTTCAGATACTCAAGCACATCCTATACAACAGTCTCCTCACTCCCACATGGCACAGTTTCTGCCCCAACCATAATACCACCACAACCCTCCTCAGTTTCACCAACACTATTAATGTCCATAGAAACACCGAGAACATGGTGCCCTCCATAATTCTAGATCTATCAAAGGCTTTTTGTCATTGTTTCTCATCTTAAACTACTAAAGAACCTAACATCCTTTGGTCTTTCTACCTCCTCCATATCCTGGTTTCATGGCTACCTTACTAACAGACAACAAGCAGTAAGATGGCAAACAGAATTTACAGCATTTCTACCTGTCATTGTTGGTGTCCCCCAGGGTTCCAAACATGCCCCACTACTATTTAATATTTTCATAAACAACCTACATAGCTCAACCAAACATACCTCCATACTTCAGTACGCAGGTGACTCTACCATTACCTTCTATGTCCCAACCTTATATAAGCTACAACAACTCACCCAAGAGTCCTTCTCTTCCATAGAATTCTGGCTCTTGAACTCAAACCTAATTCTGAACCCCAAAAAAGGCAAACTAATGATTTTCTCCTGAAAACAACTTCCAGAAAAATAACTGACATTTAGTCATTTCAGCCAACAACATATAAATAGACACTGTCCCAAACACCAAATTACTTGGCATTACTATTGATACCAAGCTAAAACATGACCATCATATACAAGAAACTATAAAGAAAAATAGACCTCCTATGTAGAGCCAACCATTATATTGCTAGCACATATCTCTTTCCAGCCCTACTATACACATTTCCAATGCTTGTAAACCTTCACACTACTCAAAAATCAGAATTAGAGGCATGCCACAATAAGGTTGTGAAAACTGCTATGAAATATAACACTCAAACACACCATTGTGAATCACACTAAAAAAAAAAAAGATTCGCTAGATCTTCCACAACATCTCTTATTGAATCAGCTACTCACTGCATATAAGCTCATTATTAAACCAAAGAATTGCCCTTCACTGCATCACATCCTAAAATGCTACCCCCCCACCAGAAACCTATGCACTAGCCTTAAAAATCTGACAACCACAACCAAATCAAATAACAGTTCTGAAGACTCACTTTACTTAAACTATGTCTCGGAACAAACTACCCCAACCTCTGAGACTGGCAGACAAAATCTTATCATTCAGACCTCTACTGAAACTATTTCTGAGAGACTCGTGGCTATGCTCTTGCACCTCTATAGGGAAAACCTGCTGTGTCAAACTGGTGAAAAGGCAGCTTCTGGGTGTTCTAAACCACTTGAGTAGGATGATAATGTCAGTGTTTTTACATAACTATACTAGTCAGAACTTTACAGCATTTACTTACCTCATTACTAAAATAGTGTTGGATTTACCAAATGGAAATAAGACTGGATGGAGATGAGGAATTGATTCCTCATGAAATGAGTAATGGATGGCAGGAACAGACTTCCCATAAGGAATGCATGATTGAAATGGGTGAGATCATCCATTAGTGTAGTTACCATGGCCATATATGCATATTGGTTACCAGTGCCTTGCAATTAAAAGTGGGACACAGAGCTAAGGATCTCTTTCATCCCTTATCCCAACTATACTACACAGTTTCCTATATGTTATATAAAATATAGTCCAAACCCTAAGTATTACTTTATCTACCATCACTGTATCTGTTTTGGTCATTCCATGTTTTACTTGCTCTTCTTTATTAAAAATAGATCAGACATTATTATTTACAAAATTAATCTATTGCTAACTTATTCTGCTAGTTTTAGAAATACCAAAGTTCCCACACAGTTGAAATAAAATCCAAACTGAATTTTTCAAGTAGAGTCTGACAAAGGAGTTGATATGAAGAAACATTTAAAAGTGGTCATCTCTTCATGAAATGAAAAAAAAAATCATGCATGTAATATACTCCTAATGCAGCTTTAAACACTAAAGTGAAACAAAAGGACATTTCTGTCCTACCACTTTCTGTAACTCATTTACATGTTTGTTGTATGGCTTAACTTTCCTCAAAAGCTCTACAAAGTCTTGTGTGGCATCTTTTTCTATTTATTTGCATTTATATAAAACAGAGTAACTGAAAATTGTTATAATTACACAAGATAGCAGTGGGATAAATTATCAGAGATGTTTGTAAAGATCCAGTCGTTTCATATTTTTGACTTTTCTCATTTAAACCACCAGCACTATCACAACTCCAGATTTTCTTTCACCATTAATTTTTTTTTTGTCATTTTGTGACGTCACCTACAATTTTCTTCCTCATAATGAAGGATCAATATACCTGAAAGAAGTTTAATTGAGGAGTCTGTCCAATTTATTCTAATTAGGTGTCTAATCTGTCAACGCAACCAAAAACCAATACTGCAAATGACATGCACAGACAGCTTGGATAGTTTATTTCAGTTTTCCTGATGCTGTCATTCCAAGTCACAGCTTTTATTTTCTTACCAATTCTAACCAGTACAGACAATTGCCTTCAAGATATTGGATGCTTCGTTACCTTCTTTTTATATCCTTTTTAGTAACAGGGGTAAGAATCACTGAGCATAAATGCTGTCCTCCTTGAGAAATAAAAAAACACAATGGTTAAATGCTCTGTTCAGTGCCACAGCAGTTTGTTTCAGGTTGTGGGAATGAGCTGGGACACCTGTTGGGGGAAGTTAAACAGAGGAGTGTGGACAAAGTTAAACATTTCATCAAGGCAATTTATTCAAATTCAGTTTGCTTAAATGCCATGCTTTGTATTACATGGTTTCTAGAGTTGGCGTTAGTTCTGAAAAAGTTCTTGTATTAAAGGAATGAAAGTGCTTAATGTTAATTTGTGTCTCGAGGGGCTTATTCAGTTGTATGGGCATTTGTTTTATTTAGTTAGTTGGTGTGCCTTTCTGGTGGTTGGTTTTAACTATTTTTTTAGTTTTCTTGCTTTGTTGTTGACTGACTGTGTAGTTAGTATATAGTACTTTATGGGGGGGGGGGTTCCTCAGGCAAGCTTGTTTCTTCAGTGGTCCCAGTCAAAGTCCATACAGACCCAGACTTATAGTGATTGGTATACCTACAACCTATACTCCCCTCATATCTTACTATTTCTTATATGTACATAATTTACATGATAGACATAAGATTTAAAGTAATGAAAAGGGAACAAGTAATCATTTGTCAAAAGTAAAAGACTTGCATTTTCTTTTGAAGACTTCAGTCTTGTGATATGACAACAAATAGTCTGAGATGTCATTTGTGCCTGTTCCTGATCCTGCTCTCTGACAAGAAGGTGACAGATATCAAGTGCACCTCCATCTATGCTTCATGCAAGATAACTCATCATCTGTATGAGGACTCCGTTACCCTGAAAAAAGTTATGCCTGTTTGAGTGTATTCATATCCGAGACATTCCATTTGACACACGGGTGACATTGTAACCATGGCTCAGACCGCCACCTTCTCTGTCTTGGAAAAATTCCCAACTGCCATTCATTGTTAGGCAAGGACTAGAATACAGTTACCGATCACCTGAGGAGAGCACCCGCTAGTCACTGAGTCTGTGCAACACCTCAGTTCCTCAGCGCTGACAAGTATTTAAAGCATCCATGTAGAAATAGAAACAGAGTACTTAGGATGACACTACAGAGGTTAAAAGAAAACAATGGTATTCGGTAAAATGGCAAGTAGCCTGCATAGCTGACAACAAAATAGTCACCTTTTTGGCTTGCATAACCCCCACATGTGGTGACACTGTGGACTAAATCGGCAGACTTGATTCATCGAGAATTTCTACATTTGAAAAGAATGCCAAGAACAACATGTAATGCAGATGAACAAAATGTCATCATCTTGTCTAACAATGTAAATTACCATTGCAGATACCAGCTGACTCTTTGGCTGATGGTATCCAGCTAAAACCACAATGCACTTGGTCAGGAAGAAAAAAATGAAGTCTGCTTATGTTGTTGAAATCCCAGTTTGGGTGCCAGAAGGTATCCGGGGGTGCATATCAGTACAAGCCCAAGAAATGAGTTTAAATGGTCTCTGTGCTATACCCCTGAAAACAACACAACAAAGTAGTCTGCTCCTCTATATTTTACATTAACCTTAGATTCACAGAATGTGTTAACATAATTAAAACATTGCATTTCAGGTCAGTAAATAGGATTCCTGCACTGGAGTTACTTTCTAGTTGTCCTTATCAGTATCTGGAATGGAGTACTTGAACCAATGTTATTACAAAATGAATCATATCTTGTTGAAGGAATAAAAGAATGTTTGCAAATCTTCATTTATCAGGGTTTAGAGGCAAATGTTGCACAAAGTGGAGATGCATTTAAGCAAAAGGTACTTCTCATTGTAAACACTGCATTATTGGGTGTGTTATAATGGCATCTCTATGTGCATATTTACGAATCTGTACAGTAAATATGTACTTGTGTCTATGTGTGGACCCATTTTAAAAGAATTATGGTAGCAATATGTTATTTACAGGCAAAACTGGTTTTAATAATGTTATTTGTAAGAGGATAATGTTATTTGTAAGAGGATACCAGACTGCTTTTTTTAAATAATAAATAAAATGGTCCAGCCCTGCACTACAGATGGAGAGGTCCTATTTCTATTGATGGTGATCTAAGTTTGAGAAATGGACAAGGTGTTACCGGGTAGGCTGTGGTCAGAGAAGTGTGCGGCATTAGCCAGGTCTCCCGATTTGTATTTAAGTAGGATTTTTTAATCACTCTAGGCTCTCTGTTGAATCCAAAATGTCTTACTCCAGAAAGCAGCATCAGGATTAGAGAGACAGATAGTACTTATGAATGTCCATAAAGATATACCTGGAATCATCTACTTACTGCAGTGAGATATGGGAAAATTATTCAGATATGTATGCAGAAAGGACAGGACATTTAAGAAATCCCACAAGTGTTATGTACCCAGAATTTTCCATTATTTTACTATTTCTTATGCAGAAAAGGTAGAATGGACTTTGGGATTTGTTAAATGTTGGTCGTATATGATACATAAATCACATGATATGCACACAACTGACATACAGTTTAAGCTAAAAAGCCTGTTCATTCAAGAGAGAAATGATCAAACGTTCACCAGTTTTTACTACTCTTTTTTAATGCAAGCTGCCAAAAGTAGCCATCCCTCTTATCTACCGAATAGTAGAAAATGGAGCATTTTCCTTCAAAAAACATGACTGGAAAAACACATTGTTGATTTTATGTAAATACTAGCTATATAAAGGCAAGATTTCCTCATAGCAATAACTGCAATAATTTAAACAAGTATGCATTTCTAAACAGTTTTATGTTTACCGAAAGCAAATAATAATTGTAAGGGTAGTGCAGAATAACTGTTGAGAATGTGTTAGGAATACTTTAAGTGCAGAGCATTGCAAATCTATTTGAATCTGAACAGCTGTTTAGTCCCATTTCCACTTCTCAGTGAGTTGTACATGTAAAGTTCAGTATCTAAACTTTATGTTGGACTTACTCTTGTTGCTGTTTCTTGGTAAGGAGGTAAGACTATTGTTTCTGCAACTGTACAATAAATAAATAAGTTTTAGGAATAATGCAAACTTGAAACGACAGAAGAAAGTTGGATTTTGAACTAGTACCCTCAGGTGTTTGGCACCAGGTGCAATCTCCTTGATTATTATTATTAAGATTGGTCCTACTTTTGGGGTTATATTTGGGATTGGATTTAATGTGTAGGGCTACAGTGTAGAAAGTATTATGTCCTCCACCTTTCTTCTACTTTTTATTTATTTATTGAGTTTACTTTTCAAATAGCTGGTCTGGTCTTCAATTTTGGTACTTTTAATGTATGTGGATTCAGTAAAGTTATGTTTAATGATATGGATGTTGACAGACTTTTACCATTCACTGGCTGTACAAGTTCTGTCGTAGCTCAATTTACTTTTTTCATTAATACACAATTCACCAAATAAACCTTTTTCCTGAATGCTAATCTATACATCCTCCACAGAAGACACATTTTTAATTTCTTTTACCAAACCCTCCCATTGCATCATAACTGCACCATTTTTCCTAAATTTTATCCCTAGCAAAGATACATTATTCATTGAAAAATACATGCCAGCAATTTTCACATCACCCAGTCTGTTACGTTTATCTTTATTCAGGGTCATTTCCATTTTCTTTTAACACCTGTTCAGACAAATCGACACTTCCCTTATCCATATTTTGTGTTTGGCAACTACAACTTTACCATCAGCAAATGTCAAAAGTACTGGAATCACTGCACCCTTTTACATCACATATCTAGCATTTTTAATTTTCTAAGACACTTAATTCATTATGATATTCATTAGCAGTTCAAACAATATCCCCCTAATGGGACATCATTGTATTATACCACTCTTCATGCATATTTCTTTACGTAGCTGCCCATTTGCTAACCCTCTCATTCTATTATTTTGATATGCTGGTATATATACTGTCCTAATTCTATTGCCTATTCAATACTTCCTCATAACATCTCACAAAGAATCATGTCCTACTGTAACAATTGCCTTGCTAATATCACCTACCATAAGTTTTACATCCTCCATTTTACCAATAATAACGTCCACAGGTTCTCTCACTACCAGTAATGATTCGTAACCTCCCTTCCCTTTTATACCATTTATACTTTCTTCCATGATCTCTTTCATCTTTCCTTCCATTCTTAATAAGTCCATTTACTTTTGTTCCACACACATAATTTACCACATTTTATTCTCACAAAAATATATAATCTGTGTTTAGTGTAATAGATCTCCATTGTTTTCTTTCTTCATGTCTTCCTTCCATGTAAATGTTGGTATCCTACTTCATAGCTCTTGAATAACTTACCCTTCTTTCAGCCATTCATTCAGTACAGTCACAAAATATTCTTTGCCAATCCATTAATTTCTTGCACGTTCTATACCTTATACCATATGGGCATGATAATAAATAGACATTTACTTTCCCAAGTACTTCATCCAAGTCACTAAGAGTAATTTCTGTTTCAAATTCTTCCTTAACTCATTCTGGCGTTTTTTTACATCCAATTCTTTTTTCCTTCTTTTTACTCTTATACGTATTTTCCACATGCTGTACTACAATATTCCTAATTTGTTCCTGTGTTCCTTTTACCTCTCCTTCTACATTTTTAGTTCCCGTCACTATACTAATATTCTCCTTTACTATTTTACCGAGATATGGAAGTATCTCCTCCTTCTCCCTTATCAATAATATTTCTGCCTAAACAGTAATGCCTTAATGTTTTCTCAGTCTTGTTATATATTTCCTTTTCTATATCGTAATGCACTTTTGTATTACTCTCTAATATATTTGTATAACTTTCCCATACCTCATGTTCACTTCCTTTCTTGTCTCATCCTTCCATTGAAAATAAAAACACTTCATGCTTCTTTTTAAATTCAGTCCACCACTCAAATCAGTTTTTATAGCAGTCCTTCATGGTTATATGATCTTTCCATAACTGCCCATTCATTCATTGTATAATTTCTCGTTCATTATTTGTATTCCCTTTCCTATTTAATATAGGCCCTTTCTTCTATCATCTCCATTTACTGTGCTATATGGTCTCAAAAACCCATCAAAACTTTATCACCATCTGCTACCACCATACCTTCCAATAATACAAAATACTCACTTTCAGATCCAAATGTCCCCCTTCTATAAGTCCATTTACTTTTGTTCCACACACATAATTTACCACATTTTATCACTTTGTGTATTTTTATATCTTTCTTTTTGTATTTTTCTCATAAATTTAAAGTCCCCTCCAATTATAATTTTCATGTTGATCATCACATATTCTAATATCAGATGAAAAGATTCTTTTATTGTTAGTTATATATGCTTATGATGCTGTGTCCATAAACATGTTCTCTCCACCTCACATTTCCAACAGTTAACCTTCCTATCCTTACTAACATTGCATCTAGTTTTATACAACACTGCCATTCCAGAACAATGTTCATTTCCAAAGTTCTATATTGTATATCCCCCCACAATTTTTCTGTTTCTAGTCTTTCTCACTTGTCAGAAGTATTAAATCCTCTAACAAAATAACATCAGCATCACAGTCTCCAATTTGTTCATTCTAAACTGCAAAGTAACTTTTTTTTTTCATTTAAGTTACTATCAGAAAACAAATAATTGTTCCATGTATAAACATCCCCCTTTCTGGTACATCGTTTCAGCAATTTCATCATCAGTCCATCAACTTCAAATGTTAAGTCACAAAAAGTTTCTGTCCCAATATGCATCAAAGGCCTAATTTCTTGAACTTTGAAAACCAGAACAGTTACTGAATTGTCTCATACATAATATCTATTACAGTCTCATTTTTTGTTCTTATTCTTACTGTTCATCATCTTTTCTATTAAAAAAAGTTTTACTTACAGTACGTTGCTGCTCTCCTTTTTTTACCTGCAATCACTGTTGTATATGTTTTAGTTACTGCATTATCTGCTCCCGCAAACTAGACACCTTCTCGGTTTATTGCTGCTTTCCTGTTTTACTTTCTCTCACTGCTGCATACGTTTTAACATCATCTGGTTCCTTTTCCACATTCCCATCCTAAGCACTTCAGAAAAAGTTATCTGCCTGCTCACCCCATGAAACAGCAGAACTGTCACCTGGATCAACCTGCTCGATGATTTTTAACAGAACCTCATTTGCAAGCCCTGCCCTCCTGACACCAGTTCTGTTATCTGCACCACTTCTGCAGACTTGCTCACTTCTCCATGCAGACAGATAAACACTGCTCATTTCTAATACCCACCACACAGGAATCTTTGTTTATATTCTGCAGCTCCATATCAAACATTTATTTCTTCTAATTTTCAACTTACACCCCTAAACTCTCCATAGTGTTTCTCTCCTCCTCCATGCTGTTGCTTCCCTCGGGCCTCTTCCTTGCTGCTGTAGAGCCTTCTGACACTATCTAGCAGCTCCAAAGAGTAGAGGATGTTTCCTGATGCCCTGGCCAAATTTCTCCCCTAGTAGTGTAAATACTACATTAGGTTTTCCCTGAAAAGAAGCTACTTGTCTAATGGGAGCAATAACGAATAAATAGATAAGACTTTTTTTTTGTTTTATACTATTTTCTCATTAAAATAAAAAAAAGAACAGTTCCTTTCAACTTAACAAAGCAATACTCAGACAGTGGTTAAACCTTACGGGGTGGAAGTTTAGTACAACTGGCATTTTAAAAGTTCCAGTGTTCCTCCTTTGGCCTGGTGTTTTGAGGTTTGGTGGGGCTACCATATCCCATGACTAGGTTAAAGTCTAATTATGAAGCCTTGGTAACTGATTTTACCACCAGTGTTCTTATTGAATGACACACTGACCAAATGGTGTTTATGGATCTGGGTACTATTACTAAGTACTACAGCTTTTTGCTTTTGTCAGAAATGTAAAATCAAAGTTCTATCATTAAATTGTTCCATAGCACTGGCACACTTACCTTTGCGATTTAAGACTTTTGTGTGTTGGGATTTCTGGATTGTATTGTATTACCCAGCATGGAAGTAAAAGTTGGCACACAAAATAATCTATGTAGGAATTCTTTTTATGTATCTAATAAAATAAGGCTTTTGTGAATCTCATATGATCTGTCAGCTCACTGACCAAAGCTTTTCACTTGAAAAGTTTGTTAAAACCTGACTTTTGACAGTGGTTAACCTTGCAACACCCTTGCAACAGAGGAATTACATTTATTAAAAAGTAGTGACTTGTTAAACTGGAGCAGCATATGAAGTTGTTATATGATGCCAATACATATGTTGGTCCAGGGGAAGGCATCTGGCAGACATAGCCACCACACTTTCATAAAATGAACTTGCTAAAAGGCATCTTTCAATATAAGCCCAGCAGATTTACGTTAACACTTCAAAAGCATTATAAACATTATGCTTTTTTGCTTAAATTATTTCAACACTTTAACTAAATCATCTTTAATGCCCAGTAGGAAAGTTGTACAATAAACATGCTGCAGTGTTACTGAATCGGATCAATATGTCTATATTCTCCAGGATCATTTCATTAGTCTAATATACCACAAGACAGCCTTTACCTCATTTGTTTGACAAAAAGACCAAAATAAAGATGCTGATCTGACTAAAGCATCAGCCATTTAGAAAATTCAAATGTATCTGCACATTGATTGGGAATCTGTCTTGTTCCGTAAAGCTGAACATCAGTGCTTGCATGCACGTGTTGTTTTCATATAATGCACTAGTTTTCATGTAAAGCCTTCCATTGCATTAAAGTGCATCAGTTTTGGTTTATTAGCTATAAAATTGTGCAAGTATTAAAATGCTAGATCAGAAATGCATAAATATTCATAGCTTGCATTTTTATTTCAACTATAACATCTGGAAACAAGGAATCTCAGTAGTAATATTCAGATGATGCAGAAAGAAATCCAGATGTTGGTGTGCTTATTTTTATTTTATAAATTTACCACTATTATTTAGACACTGGTAAAGGGGGAGGTGGTACCCCAACTAGATATCAGTATAAATTATTTTTCCCTGTCTTTTGAAATAATTTGATATTCTCCACATTTATATTATATTAGCATGTTTTCCCATTCAACAATACTTCCAGATATTGTAGAATGTCACAGTACTAGATGACAGAATATCACCGTTGTCACAGGGCTTGGAACTTTCTAAATAAACTGAACCATGTCCAAATCTGCAATCAAATAACACTCACACATATACATTGTACAAGGAAATTTAGCTTACTGGTCATCCTTCTGTAGGAACATGGGGTAACATTACTGCTTTCTCTCCTTCCTTCATTCAGAACTGCACTGCTTCATTTTTCCTGGCCTAAACAACCTTTTTTCCTTTCTTTCCTCCAAATTATTTTTCCCCTTTTGCTGTTTTCATGGTCCCGGCCTGCTTGAGGCTTCTGCTGAGTAAGACCAATATCATCCTAGTTTAAGGCCTCCTTGGACACTCTTGTCATCTGTACATTTGTTGATGGTATGGAGCACCCATAAAGCCCACTGGGAGAGAATTAGATGTGCACAGAATGCAGTAAGAAAGTTTCCTTCAGCTATCTCTTGATTGTTTAAACAAACATTACCATTGCCTATCTTTTCCTCTTACTTTCCCTCTGATCCTTCAGTTCATTTCTTTTTTCTCTTTTTTGTCTTTCCTGAATCTCATGTAATGCTCTACTGGGATGTAAGAATTTGGTTGTGTTGTAAACTCATGATTCCAATGCCTATACACCTGCATAGTTGGGGACAGCAAGGCAGGAGCTGACTTTATGTATGCCATTTCAAGGGATCTGAATCCAAAGCTAGAGTGCCATGACTCAGTGAAGTAGTCACATGTAACCACATCCTACAGTCTAATAATCTTTAGAGATGTAACTTGCGCTGAACAAGATAAATACACACTTAAACAGACTCTCTAGTTTTTTATGTACCTAATTCTTTGATTTGGAGATAATAACCAAGGTGATATGATTGTGAGAATTATCACTCTGATTTGCTGGTAGGTAATCTGGGGTGCATTGTGTTATACATTTAAACGATCTTAATCAAACTCAGTGTTGTATCAACGTTTAACAACTCAGGAAGAATAAGTGAATCTTCAGTTGTTTTTTTATAATCTTTCTGTTCTTTACATTTTTAACCACCTGTCCAGAGAAGTGCTACTCTGCTTACAATTGTAAAAATAGAAGAGATCAGCACAGGAAATTAGCAAAATGACACTACAAATACAAATGAAATGCATTCTTAGCCATTAAACAAGAGACTAGGATAAAGACTAACAGATCAAAAATCAAGTGGTATAGAAATAGGTAATCTCAGCCACTGGGAGCACTTACATGATTCTATCAAAACATTAAAATAACAAACACCACTAAACAAGCCAGATAAGAATATGTACTACATGACTCTAAAATAGTCGCCTGTGCACTTGTTTCTGCAGCATTTTTGTTAAAGAATGCAACAACAGCTGGGTGGCGCAGTGGTGCAGCGGTTGACATTGTCTCCTCATAGCAAGAGGTTCTGTGGTTTGATTCTTGACTGGGGTGCCCTTTGTATGAGTTTCCATGTCCTCCCTGCGTTTGTATGGGTTTCCTCCCACATTCCAAAGACATGCATCTTGAGCATTTCTACCCGGGCCTCCGCTGAAAATAGTCCTAGTCACTTTCCCGGTCAACAAATAATAAATAAATAAAATTACTCTTGAACTACACACTAACCTAAAGAGTTCTCCTTTTTCTTTCAAAGCCATTAGCAGTAAATTATCTGTTGAACTAGTTGGCAAACTGGACTTCAGCTACAACATTTTTGTACATAGAACATACCTCAGTCATACCTCTTCTTGAGGTTTCTAGACCCTCATGTGTAATCAATTATAGAAGAACACAAAATGTGTTCCCATTTGCAAAGATCCTGGATGAATTGCATATGTCCAGGCTTTTGAATGTACACAAAATGATATACTAATAGGCATGGTTTTAGACACAAATATAGCACAAGTACTACCCTATACTGTCTTATCCATTTAAAACCTAACAAAAACAGCCAGTGGTATGTGCACGGTTACAGTATTTTTGGAGCCCAAGCATTCCGCTGAAACAGTAGATAATCCCTTTCTGCCGTAGAAGCTAGACAACTGTGAATTTTCAGAAAGTGTAGATTCATGGTTCAGGAGCCATCTTCTGAACAAGGCCTTCGTAAACACTGCTTAATTCAAAGATGCTGAGACTCCTTCAAAATGTGTGCTGTAAGCATGTGCGACTTACTCCTTTTCTTGAACTTCATTAACAGACTTCTGTGAGATCAGCCACAGATTTCCTGCTCTCCATATGCAGATATTATTGTTGGAAGTAAAAAACAATATATATATATGACTTTATGTAATAAATTGCAACTTGATTTTGCCACTGTGAAGAACTGGCATGTCAAAAATAAGCTGCTTAGATAAACCCAAAAATCTCTACTGTCATATTGCCTGGAGAAAGCAAAAAGACATGTTAGTATCACATGTTGTTAAGCACTCTCCTGTTAATTCCATACAATATGTCCCACAGTTGAAGTACCTTGGCATAGAATTTGATCAAAATCTTTTAATGTACATGTTGAGCTACAATCAGTGTTATATCAACTAAAAACTCTCCTATAAAGTACCAGTGAAGCAAGAAATGGCTTATTACTTGGAGTAGTTGATACTTTTCCTGTCCTATCTTTTGTCTCTTTACACATAATACTGATTTGTTATAAATTTCTGAAGACAAAACATTCACGTTTATTCATTTTTTTTCCTGAGGCCATTGAGCATTGCTCATCACCACCATTAACCTCATTTTTTGACATGGGGTCAGTGTTTCTTGTGATCGGATGACACCTGTCAAGATACAGTCAGTCTTCCCTTCATTAACCAAAATGCCTGACTGTTGCATGTCTTCTCTCATGCAATCAGTCCATCTCAAGGCTGAATGTCACTGTTTCCTTGCTTTTTTTCTGTCACAAATTTTCAATTGTCTTCTTCTTCTTTCAAGCCTGTGTCCAAACCACCATAATCTGTTTTCCTTCACCTTCTGTGCAACTGGGACTACTTTGGCTTTTGCTTTTATGCTCTGTTTGTACCTGTTCCACAGCATGCATCCAACCTCCCCTCTCAGGCACTTCATCTCTGCACTATCAGGCTCCATGAATTGTCTCAGTCATACCTCTTCCAGAGGCTTCTACATCCTCGTATGCAGTTCTCTTGCAGAAGCACTGGTCTCACCACTGTTTTGTACACCTTACATTTCAGCTTGTTTGGCATTCTTCTGCTACACACTATCCCTGACACTGTATGCCAGTTTGCTGCAGCACCTCTGATTTTAGCTTTAACCTCCTACTTTGCCCTCCAGTTCTCCTTAACTTGTTGTATGTTTTGGCTTTTCCCGGTTAGGGGGTCGCCACAGCGGAACTCCGGTCCGCTAAAGATTGGCAGTAGATTTTTACGTACCGACTTGCCAGGCCTGACAGACAACCTTCAACGAAGGTACGCGCATTCACACATGTCTCCACACAGAAGACGCTTTAGCTGAGAATCGAACAGGACAATGTTTTACTGTGAGGCAACAACGCTACCGCAGCACCACCATCGCAGCTGTCCCAAATGCATTTAGCTGTTAGCCTGTTCTACTCTTTTCCCTTTTATCACAGGTTTCAACTTGTAATGATTTTTCTCATTTGCTGCCATGATACCTGTCTTGTCTGTATCCTGTTTTATCCTGTATGCCTTCAGTTTTACATTGAAGTTATTTCTATTATCATTTTCTTAATGTCCCATTGATAGTTTTATTATAGTATCATATTATATAAAATAGCTGTGTTTATCTGCCTCCTACCTACAACCTATTTGTTAATGTAGTTGCTGTGTTTATCTGCCTCCTACAACCTATTTGTTAATGTAGTTGCTGTGTTTATCTGCCTCCTACAACCTATTTGTTAATGCAGTTTATCACCAGCATGAACAGCAGGGGGCTCAGAGATGAACCTGGATGTACACTCATTCCTACTTGAAACTCAACTGCAAAATCAAAACACTGTTCTTACTTGTCATTTGATCTGTGTACATAGCCTACGCCAATGTTGGTATTGTTTCCAGGACTTCGAACTATCCCAGGACTGCCTAAATCAGCTTTATTGGGACTTTGTTATATGCTTTCTTAGAGCCCTGGAATGTCCAGCTGGACCCTTTCCTCATCTTCTGCTTCTCCACAATCGGTCTCATTGCATACATTGGGTCAGGTATGGTGCATCCTGGTCTAAATCTAAACCAGTCATCTCTCAAATTTCTGTTTTGAAAATTTGTTTATCGACCACCCTCTCTAGCAATTTCTTGCAGTGTGACAGGAGTTTAAGACGTTTTCACTGCCCAAAATTGTGAATGCCCCCTTTGTTCTTGAATAATGACATGGGAATACTTATTCTCTAGTCAGACTGGATGCACCTTTCTCTGAATTCTTCAATGAGTAGCCTCTGGAACCATTTCACCTCTAAATTACCCAATGTGTTTATTATATCTACTGTGACTTCATCTGAGCTTGCTGCTTTGCTGGACTTCATTTTCCTTAGTGATTCTCCTAGAGTGATTTATTCCTTCATTGTAGGCTAGGCATTGGTCACTTCAGCCTCAATAGGGTTTCCTTCATTCAGAAGGTGCTAGCTATCTTTGGACTGGTGAGCAGATTGTTGCTGAAATCTCTTATGAATGCTGTCTGACTTTTTTCTTTCTCTTTGTGTTTGCCTTGAGAGTTTGTCATCTGAGTCATTTTCCAGAAGCTGATAGAGTACCTCTGACACCTTATTCTTTGCCTTAACCTATTTGTTAGTCAACCAGTATAACGTAGTTGGTCAGTATCTTGTCTCACTTCCTTCTTTTGATAGCTTTCACTACATCCTTTACTTGTGTACCTTTTTTCCATACCTGGCTAGGCTAAATATTTATTCTTTAGTCTTCACAAATGCTGTTTTGACACACTACCATTCCTGTTTGACTCCAGCTATTTATTTTTCTTGCTGAGGTAATAGGGCTCAGAATATTTCCCACTGCACGCAGGTTCCACAACAGCAGACTAGTTTCTGATTGTGGCCTCCGGTTGTTTACACTGGGACAGACAGTTTCACTGTACTGGCTTTATTACACTGGAGTTACATTGCCAAAAGTCTCACTATTTCTGATAATGCCCCTCACTGTCTTCTAAAGACGGATGCTGACCACAGTTCCCACACCATTTTGAGTCAGTGCTCACCATGATCCAAGGCAAGTGACACTGCTACACTGCTCTTCTGTCTTGTCTCCTGGATGTCCAGGATGGTCAGACGCCAAGTCATTTGGTATTACATCCAGCTCTAGGTCAAGCATTAAGATGGGCATGCACTGGTCTATAGGCCTGCATAGATCCTCCCATCGTTAGTAATTGGTCCCTGGCATAGGTTGGGTCCTTACCCCTCAATTATACCAACTACTATTTTTGTGGGCATTACTGAAATCTCCCAGAGCCACTTTTTACACAGCACACGGTTTGTGATCTATTCTCTTTTATCTAGATGATTCTTGCATACTATAGCTGATGTATAAAGCTGTTTATCTACACAACCCTTAATTAATATAATAGGCACCACCTAGAGTCTGTTCTGCTCACGACTGTTTAGTTTTGGGTGCAATTTGTTGACATACCTCTGAAGTTCACCTGAAAAGGTTGAGTTTGATTTTAGTGCCTTCCATGTCTGGGTTGGAAACTCAAGAAATGTTTTTGAGAGGTGGGCAAAAGCCAACACAGAAAAGAACATGCAAGCTCCAACACATAAGTCAGAATTGAACCCTGTACATTGTGTCTGAGAGGAAACGATCTTAGCTATTAGGCCTGCCATATCCTGATTATTGAATCTCACTGTTTAAATAAAATTAAATGATTGCAAGTCACAGCCAGAACTACAAAAACTACTCAGTACACTAACCATTAAAATTACTGAGCGAACACTCCTATCTCATCTTCCTCTTAAAAATATTCTCATGGCTCATAACCACAAACTATGCCCTAAGAAGTCATCACACCATAAACATGATAACTTTACCATGGTAAAAAAATCTTGTGTAAAATAACCCAGGCTTTATAGAATAGAATGCCTAACACATCTCAATGTTGTACTGCTCAGAAAAAAGTGTGATTGTTTCAAAACTGCAGTCTGTCACTGCGGGCAACCTCATCCTTGCTACTAACATTAGTCTGTCAGAGTCCTCCTTGCCTTACGTGACAGACTCTGTCAAATACTATTTCATTATTGTAGAAATGTATGTTTCAGTATATCAAATTTTTTGTATATAATAGGTGAACATTAAAATTCTATTCACTGACCTAGCTCAACACAAGTGTTGATGCACACAAATTGGTATTAATTCATTGCATGTTATTCCAATGGTACTACTGACTAATACTCTACAAACTGAGCTCCATTTGGATGGCGCAGTGGTGTGGCGGTAGCACTGTCACTTTTTAGCAAAAGGTTCTCTGGTTCGATTCTCAACTGAGGTGCCTTCTGTGTGGAGTCGGCATGTCCTCCCTGCATTGGTGTGGGTTTGCTCCGGTTTCCTCCCACATTATAAAGACATGTATCCCTGGGCATCTCCTGAAAATTGGCTTTGTTCCAAGTCGGACTTTCCTGATAAATAAATTATAGATGCTACACTTAGTTTTACTGACTTTGTTTTAGCATACTACATTAATAGTCTACAAAATCTGTATACTTCATACGCCAAAGAATTGTTGCATTGCTGTTATTAAATTGTTTCTTTTTTTTACCTCATGCATATTCTGCATGCTACAAAGAAATGTTCTACCAAGTCAACTGAAATACCAAATACCATCTCTGCTATGTGGTCTGGATCATTGCAGAAAATGATTCTTTGACTAGTCTTCCTTCTTGAATAACAAATGTAAAATAAAGATTCAAGATCCAGCTCTGTTAGAAATACTACATCTAAAGAAATCCCAATCCCTCTGCAGCACACACTCCAGAGACCTCAAGCTCATTACCACAATCAACAGAACATGTTGGAGGGACAGGTTCATAACCCAGAGACTGCCCTTGCTATGGAATAGACTTCCCATACATGTCAAACAGAGCACCTCAATGGCCCTCTTCAAGAGAAACCTTGATGAGTGGATGTGAAATAGAAAATTCATCCCGGGGATCACTCCAGTGGCTCTACTCGACAGAGGCACTGGGAACTAAGGTCGGTGGCACGATGTCAGGGTAATCCTATGGACTAGGTTTGTAAAGGTTTCGGGGCCATTAGCCTTGTACATACCTATGAACCTATGTGAAAGAAAGTCTCTGTTATCAAGTGAACCCTTTTGCTATTCCCAGAAGTGATTCTATCTCACTGTCTTTAAGTAGATGGTCTAGTGCATTTGTGAAGAATTAAGCAGCTCTTAAACCGTGTTGGGTCAGTTTGCGACACCAGCATTTTAATAAGCTAATAATCAACTGTTAAAAAAAAAAGATAAATAACTATGTAAATGTAAATCTGTTTTATGACACGGAAAAGGGCAGCTTTGTGTTTGCCTTGTTTTAAACCTCTAACCACTTCTTGCAAATGTTAGCACCATGGAGATCTCTTCAAGGTGTTTTCCTGGCAAGTATGTTTCCTCCTTTCCCTTAGTTTGGTACTGATCTAACATTTCATTTGGAGTTCGACATATTGAGGCCTTGCCACAAACCTAGTTTGTCTCTTTGCTTCCCAGGATAAGGTACTTGTAAGTTTCATTTTGGCTCACCAGCAGAAAAGAATGTTGTTCCAACTACAAATTCAGTCATGTGACTAGTCAGAGCTATATGAGCCATTGCAGTATGTATAACAAAGGGTAATGTCCTTTAATGATCACTAAATTTAATATACTTGGACAAGTGAGGTGTTCACCTTGGAACTTCCACTGAGTATACATGTCTAGCATTCCTATATTGAGCCTTGGCTACTAAAATACATGCTGCATAATGTCTGTCTTGGATGCTACACTAAATATATGAAGTAGAGTGCTTGCTATGAGCACTGCAGTGCATATACATGATCAAGGTCAGTAGCCATCATGCTCACTAAAAGAAATATGCATGATAGTGTTGCATTCTCTTTAGACTGTTCGCTGAAAATCCATGATGAAGGCTGAAGGACAGTGCCTGCACTGGTTATTACAGTGCATAAATGAAGTTCAGCACCTGCCTTGGATGTTTCAGATGGTGTGTGTCTATGCATGTATACATGTGTGTGTCTATTACATGAGTTATCTTACTGGCAGAACAGTCCATGTACTTTATGCACAGTGCCTGTCTTTGTCACTGCAGTGGACTGTCTTGATGAAGGGCGACCACATTTGTGAACATTACACTGAATACGCATATTGAAGCACAGCCCAGCTCTTTCTCGGCCACTGCAATTCCTTTACATCATGAGACACAGTGCCTGGTTAAGCTACTACAATTTAAAAACAGTGAAGTACAGTACCAACATTTGTGACTTGAGTGTAGCTGTACTGTGAAGCACAGTCTCTACTTCTGGTATTATTGTGCCCTGCAACTAAGTTGATGCCCTAGCCACTACAGCACATGCATGATGAAAAGTGTAGTTCGTGTGTTGAGCAAAATGGGCACACGTGATGAACCTTAATGGTAATCATTGTCATGTCAATGCATGTCCATGATTCCCACTTTTTATCTTGGTGACCACCGTCAGGCATACATATAATTACCACAGCTCATGGCTGAAAAGGATCCTTTCCCTAGGCCATTCACCTGGCTAACACATTACAGGCATGGGATTAAGAAAAAAAAACATTTAGATACTTATCACCGACACATTTTTGTTTTGTTGTTCATGACTAAACACTCCGCTGCTGTCACAGTCTCTATATGAACTATATAAACTGAAACTTTATCTCATTATATCTCCTCATATTCTTTTCTTTCTGAAAACTGCTTGTTTTGTTTACTATGACCAGAATTTTCTTTTCCCCACTCCTTCAGCATTTAGCTGTCCTTATTTTGATGCCAAGCATAATATTAATGACATAGGTCCTAGTTTAATTTATTCTACACTCGCTTTAGTTTTAAGGTATTCGTTTCATGTGGAAGTATACTTACATCATTATTCTGATGTCATTCTCAAGTCACCCAACTCTCTGTTTGTGGGACCTGCATGTACTGGCTTGGATACTGCAGATTTCCACTAGCTGACCCATTGCCCATCTCATCCCCCCGCTAGTCTGCCTACATTTTCTTTTGTTATCCATATACATTTCTTTCTCTCACCTATCCAGTGGTTTGACTTGCTTCCCCCAATAAATCCACCTTAGAATGAATTTCTACTAATTTTTACCAGAATCTAAACACACTACTAATTTAGTAAGCACTGATCAGAAACAACTTGCACTAAGGCTCTGTATATTTAATAAACAATAATAAACAATGCAGATTTTAAACTATGAACTATTCCTGCACTAATGCATTCACCCAACGATTCCTTGACTTCATCAGTTCTAACACACTAGACCAGCTCAGCTCATCACCTACAAGGGGAGATAACATATCTCTGTACTTGGTTCTCAACAACATAGGTGACCACTGCGCAACTCCCATAGTATGTCCTTCCCTGGTGAGATCAGATCATCGGTCTGTCTCATTCAAAGTTTCTATCCCACTCAAGCCATAACCAGGTTAACAAACTTCTCAAAAGCTGACTACAACCTCTTATTGGAGGGTATCAGCAGCTTCACACCACTGACCCCTTCAGAGGATGCAGACAACTATGCTGAACAGTACACCAATGCAGTATGCAACCTCCTCTACAACTGCTTGGACTCAACCATATGGATATCCTCTATCAACAGGCTTTACAACAAAAGGAAGAAACTGTTGTCCAAGGGTAAGAAGGAACACATTCCAAATTGGAAAAACTCCCTGCTTAGCCTCAACAAGCAAATTAGATGACTAGTGAAAACCTCCAAAGCCAATTATGAATCAAAACTAGCCTCAGAAACAAAGGCTAACCACAAAGCCTTTTTCAGTTCATAGGTTCATAGGTTCATAGGTTCATAGGTTCATACTAGGCTATCTGCCCAAGGGCATTTATAAGCCTAGCCCATAGTTATTTGGCTTTTGCCACCCCTTTAGTTTGAATAAAACTATGCCCATTATTTTGCTGTGCCTCTGTCAAGCAGTGACACTGAAGTAATCCCTGGGGTATATCTGCGATCCCCCATCCATTGGTCAAGATTCCTCTTGAACAAGGCCAGCGAGGTGCTCTGCCTCACATGTACCGGGATTTTGTTCCACAGCATAGGGAGTCTCTGGGTGATGAATCTGTCCCTCCAGCACGTTCTATTAATAACCGTGTCAAGGTTTAAGTCTCCCGCCCTTGTGGTTCTGAGGGATCTAGATTTTTTGAGGTGAAGCATATTCATCAAATCAGGGTTTGACATGGCCTTATATGTCAGGCACTGGTCACCTCTGAGCAAGCGGTATGAGACTGAATAGAGCTGGAGTTCTTTCAGTCGGGCAGCATAAGACATATTTTTGAGACCCTTTATCCTTTTGGTGAGGAACTTTTGGGGCCTTTCCAGCTGCTGCAGGTGTCGGGTCAGATACATTCTGAATGGGGCATTGTACTCAATCATAGGTCTTATGAGTGATGAGTACAGGGGGACGATGACCTCCCTTGATCTAGATGTGAATCCCTTCATGATCAGGTGGGCAATGTAGAAGGTTTTCCTAACTACTTTAGCAACATGAGTGTCAAACGAAAAAAGTTTCTATCCCACTCAAGCCAAAGTTTCTATCCCACTCAAGCCATAACCAGGTTAACAAACTTCTCAAATGCTGACTACAACACCAGGGAAGGACATACTATGGGAGTTGTGCAGTGGTCACCTATGTTGTTGAGAACCAAGTACAGAGATATGTTATCTCCCCTTGTAGGTTACATTAGAAACCTCCATGGCAAAGCCCAGGTTTGTTGCAAATTAGTTTTTAATGGTACCACTTATACTGATCCTGTTGACTTAGCCAACCTGCTAAAAGAAAGGTTTAGTGCAAACTTCACCCCACTGTCCCTCTCCAAAGGCCCATTTGTCATTCCCAATACTTGCCCCGCACCTCACATCTCCATAGATCAAGTGTATTCAAGGCAAATAACACAACTTCCATGGGACCTGATAGTATCCCAGGCTGTATTCTGCACCATCTCCAGCAAGAACTAACTTTGCCATTGAGCACCCTATTCAACCACAACCTAATTATAGGCTTCATTCCAGCAGAGTGGAGAACTGCCATTGACATCCACTTGCGCAAAGGTGGTGCCACTACTGACCCTGGTAACTATTGCCCTATTAGCTTGACAAGTCTGATCTGTAAAGCCATGGAGCGTATTATTATGGATCTCATAAAGAAGGACATAGGCGATTTCCAAGAACCCAGTTCAGATTCATCAAGGGCAGATCTTGCCTGTTGAACCTGGCTGACTTCCTTGAGACTGTCACCAAGGCCCTGGATGAGGGAAAGTCAATACATACAGCTTATCTTGACTTGGCCAAGACCTTTGACACAATCCCCCACTCTGGAATCATTTAAAAGCTAACAGAACTAGGTGTAAATCTCTATCTCATCAGGTGGGTGGCCAACTGACTCACTGATAGAACCCACAAGGTCAAAATAGGTGCCTTCACCTCCGATGGCAGACCTGTCACTAGTGGGTTTCCCCAGGGATCTGTCCTGAGACCCCTAACATTTGGCATCTACTTCTCATAGGTCCAGGCAAATGCAAAAGGCCTGTGGCTGACCAAGTTTGCAGACAACTGTAAGTTGGGTACTGTCATTGACTCCCACAATGATAACATATTGCAAGAGGGTCTCACAGCAACAAATGAATGGTGACAAAGTCATGGCCTTAAGTTAAATGCAAAAAAATGTATTATCATACCTTTCAGCAAAATCATGGCCCCTACTGATTACTACATCAACAGCAACCCCCTAAGCACACAACCTGTAGTGGGAGACCTGCGTACTCAGACTGACAACAATCTCACATTCGACCATCATGTAGTGGCAGTGATCAGAAAAGCCTTTTACTTGGTTCATCTCTCAAGTAAAGGGAATGCATCCAGAAAAAAGAAGATTATTACCTCTCTGTACTTCTCCGTCATTAGGCCAATAATTGAGTACAACAATTCGGTTGGTGTGTACCTCTCTAAACATCTGCATCAACTGGAAAGGCCACAGAAATACCTCACAAAGAGAATCCAGGGCCTGTAACACCTGTCCTACATGGGTAGGCCTCACAAAGAGAATCCATGGCCTGTAACACCTGTCCTACATGGGTAAGCTGAAATTACGATCACTCTACTCATTATCATACAGATTGCTCAGAGGTGATCTGTGTCTCACCTACAAGGCAATCTCGGACCTTGCCCTACTAGAGATGCTCCATATCTGTGGCTGACTCCTCACACATTACCCACTTGAAAGGCCTGAATCTAATATGCAACATCAACAAAACCTGCTGGAGGGACAGGTTTGTCTCCCAGAGGCTGCCCTGACTTCCCATACATGTCAGAGTACCTAGCTGACCCTCTTCAAGTGCAACCTTATGACTGGATGGGAAACCACAAGTTTTTCCCAGGGGTCCCACCTGTGTCCCTCATTGACAGGGGTGACAGGTGCTGATTGAGGTTTCTTTTTTTGGGATAAAGTCTTGGCTAGGCTTGTAAGGGCCCAAGGGCCATTAGCCTAACCTCCTATGATATGCAACTAAATAGTTCTATTTTAAATACTTCAACGGATTTCTTGAATGTAGTCATTCCTGATTTAAAAAGTAAAACTTCTTTAAAGAATAGTTGAATGCATTCAAGTCAATGTCTGTGCTAAATAATTGCTATATATCCAACACACATATCTGAAATCCTATCTTCATCATTTATTGCATGTTCCTCCTCAGAATTATAGGCTGGTGAAATTAATTTTTCCTCTATAGTTATTACAGTACAGTCTCATCCAGCTGAGGTGCATTAAAACATTGCAGGAAAAAGCTGCCAGATAGAACACAGTAAATTGATACAGCCATCTATCTCTGCATCTGAACTTCATTTCAAACATGTATTTGTAGCCAAATGTTCCCACAAGAAAATGTCCCACAACCTAAAGCCTAAATATAGCTAAACATGCTAAACACCTAAACACGCTGTTCAACCTCAGCCTCTCCACAGGCAGCGTACACATAGAATAGCGCACAGCAATGGTTATTCCACTGCACAAAGGAGGGGCCACAACTGACCCTGGTAACTATCGCCCCATAAGCCTGACTAGCCTGGTCTGCAAGGCTATGGAGCGCATCATCATGGAACTCATTAACAGTCATTGGGAACCTCCAAACACTTGACCCGACCCATTTCGGCTTTGTTAAGGGCAGATAATGCCTACTAAACCTGTTTGACTTCTTCGAGACAGTCACCAAGGCCATAGACGAAGGAAAGGTTGTTCACACAGCCTACCTGGACCTTGCCAAGGCTTTCAACACCATTCCTCATTCGGGTATTACAGAAAAACTCACCAATCTGAACATAAACCCCTACGTCACGAGATGGGTTGCCAACTGGCTTACGGACCAAACTCACATGGTAAGAATAGCAGGCTCCAGGTCCGACTCTAAACCAGTCACAAGTGGTGTCCCACAAGGCTCGGTCCTGGGACCCCTACTGTTCAGCATATACTTCTCAGAAGTACAGGCAAACACAGGAGGACTATGGCTAGCCAAGATCGCTGATGACTGCAAACTGGGCGCCATAATTGACTCCCTGGCTGACACGAACATCCTCCAAAAGTGCCTTACTGAGACAGACACCTGGTGTCAAAGTCATGGCCTCAAACTAAATGCCAAAAAATGCATAGTCATCCCATTTGGGAAAAACAAAACACCCACAAATTACCACATAGGTGGCAGCCCCCTTATTACAGAAGAGGTAATAAGAGATCTGGGGATCCAGGTAAATAGTCATCTCTCCTTTGACAATCATATTGCCAAAGTAGTTAGGAAATCCTTCTATGTGGCCCATCTAATTACTAAATGGTTTGTATCTAGAAATAAAGAGGTTATAGTGCCCCTCTACTCGTCACTCATCACACCCATCATAGAGTACAATGTCCCATTTGGGATGTACCTCACAAGACACTTCCAACAGCTGGAGAGACCACAAAAGTACTTCATCAAGAGGATTACTGCCTCAAATATATGTCTTATGCAGACCAACTGAAAAAACTCTGGCTGTACTTAGTGGTATATCGCTTACTCAGAGGTGATCTCTGCCTGACTTACAAAGCCATATCCAACCCAGAATTGATGGACATGCTCCAGCTAAAGAAATCAAGTCACTGCGAGCCACATGCTCTAGTGAGCTAAACCACACCACAATAAATAGAACATGCTGAAGGGATAGATTCCTGTCACAGAGACTCCCCATGCTTTGGAACAAAATTCCAAACTACCTTAGGCAGAGCCCTTCACTAACACTCTTCAAGAGAAACCTTGACGAGTGGATGGGAAACAGAAAATACACCCCTGGGATCACTTAAGTGGCTCTGCTTGACAGATGATCAGTTAATTAATCAATGGGCGGCGAAAGCCGACACACTCTGGCTAGGCTTATAAATGCCCTCGGGCGGATAGCCTAGTACCTACCTATGAACTATAGTCAAGATCAGTTTCCAAGAAAGATATGTTTTGTGCACTTCTGAGAAAAATATAATGTTGGATTTTTTTGCATTTTAATAGATTACAGTAATGATGTAAATTGTGAATGCACTGATTTATCACTGTAAAGATGCCTTTCACTGACAGTGTTGCCAATCATTCCTTTTTATTAGCATTTACTGTTCAAAAGCTGTACAGATGTGTATGTTTTAAATGTTTTAACTTGCTTTCTCAGGAAATGTTTTAGAACATAAGGACTTGTAGGCTGCTGGAATCCTGACAATCTACAGCTCAAAGATGTTAATGAGTTATTACACAAATATAGCACTAACAACTTAGAAAAAATGATTAATTCCTGTTTGTTGTTTTTCTATATAATCCACCACAAAAATGTCAGTGGCAACAAACGTTCCTGCTTCATCCCTTCACTAAAAATCTAAACTGAGGTCCAAAGAAAACATTTTTCTTAAAGGCAAATGTCAGTGCACTTTTATCTAAAATCCTAATATCTTTTTATAAACCAAGAATTGCAACTAAAGTAGCAATGTCAAACTACTTCACACAAATCAAATATTCACTTTTAACACCTCTAAATCTTGGGATTGAAAAAAATCTCAGTCATGAATTTAATTTAAAAGCACCACTCTCACAGTAGCATTCCTAATAGTAACACTATCTAATTTCTCAAATTAATTCCAACTTCTGTGAATGAATATGAGATCTGTGCATTTTACTTTTACACAAACTTGTCTGCTAATCCAAAAAATATATAAAATTTATTACATACAGTATCTTTTAAAAATGTTAACAGTAATAAGAGAGAGAGAGAGAGAGAGAGAGAACAATGAGGTTAGAAAAGCTGAACTTGACTGCATTACGCATTGGAAAAATAATCGTGAAAATCATATTCCAATAAAACCCCTCCAATTACAGTCACACACCTACTTAGGTTTCGTTCCCCCACTGTTGCATCATCACACTGCAAAACATGCCGATGTCTCAACAGAAAGTAGAACCTGAGCTGTAGTAAACGGTAGCAAATTAAATCAGTATTTAATATTACAGTAAAACCAGTCTAACAGCATTTACTAAGTTAACAGCAGCAAGAATCATGATCAAAATATCTTTTAATCAAAAGTGAGAACAAACCAAACAAAAATAAAGTAGTAAGTAATTCAACCTAACAATCTTTCATGAAAGGCATAGTACGAGGGAAGTGATAGATGCTGCATCCTCGATCAATAAGAATTGCACTAATTGGGGTAGTGCTTGACAGTTTGACATCCACACTTGTGTGGGAGAGTGTATGGCAGAGATGGGATAGATAAACATATTCAGCACAAATCCTAAGTTTGTGCTTGGTGGCACAGTAGAGTTATTCATCTTGCTCGTTCATTTATGTTGATCAGTTGGCCTCCCTTTTTGTTACAAAAGTGACTGGGTAATGTATACACAAAAATTGGAGGAAAAGATGGTTGCGGCTCTTGATAACTTGGGTGTTTATAGGACAATGTTTGAAATGTCACTGCTGCTTTTATTTGAAGTAGGGAAGAAGAAATTCTTATAGTACTAGGTGTTAGGTGAAACAGATATCGTTGTTGTTCTCTCATTCAGATCAAAGCTGCGTAATCCTTAATCCTATGTCTGTAAACAATGGGAACATGGCACTGTTCACTGTTTCTTCCTGTACTTTGGATATATTTTTAATCTCTATGGGTCTTGTTTTCCTTTGTGTGTATATCTGCATGTAGTTTTTATAAAATTATTTGTGCTTTAAATATACTCTACTATATTCAATCTTCAACATGGCACTAAGTATGTTATTACTTTAACTTGCATTTGCTTGTTTATCTAAAAGATATGATTTATTTTTTTGAAAAAAGACTGTTTAAATTAAAATCTTTAGAAGTGGACATTGATTATTTAAATGATTGTTCCACAGGGCTTGCAAATATTTAAGTTCCCTTTTGGGATCAATTTCAGTGAGACAATTTTGAATGAATTTTACACTATTTTTGAAGAAGCTGGTATGAACATTGTTAGAAAGACTGTATTTTTTATGAGCAACAAAGAGATAGTATTTTAAAAGAGGTGGAACAACTCGACCAGAATATTTCAAAATATTTATTATTTCCACAATACATAGAACTGTATTTTAAAGTTTTTGATAGGGTAGACAGAAGAATAAACAACTTATTTTCTAAGAAAAAAAGAAAGTTAGAGAGAGACAGTCAACAATATAAGGAAAAGAAGGTCTACCCAATAGAAAATATAGTACATTCAAAAAGTTTTCATTATAAAAACAGTAGGAATGTGACACCAAGGGAAGTACAGGGATATGAGGAAGAATATACCCATGGGGGAGGCAGAGAAAACAGAGTGACTTGGGATCAGGAATTTCCAGTACTTTATCGCTCAGAAAGAACAGCACGGAGACAGATGAATGCAGGGGGACACTACCATTATTAATTCACAATGTGGAGAAAGAATAAATAGCAGACAATGGATTAACATCAACAATAGACAGACAGTCAATAGTTAATACATTGGGCGGGTTTATTATTTACAACTATACATAACAGACTATTACGGAAACCCATTTCAAACTTTTCTCTAAAGGTATTAAATTTGTACCTCAATCCAGGACCAATATAGTAGATAACATTACGGAATTAAAGTTGTACACTAGGAAATTTAATTTTAATATTTCATTTTCAGATAACATTTACAATGCAATTAATAACAGAGATATTCCACACAAGGGTAGTGTGTATAACCCACCCCTTCACCCTTTAATTGACACCTTTGAAAAAATAGTGTTGGAAGAAATATATGAGTCTCACAAGAGAAATAAAACCAAGAAAATAAATTGGAATCTAAGTAAAGAAGAATTTAATCTTGTAATGGATTTGAGAAAAGATGAGGCTATCAGGATAATGATTCTGGATAACGGAGGTGGAGTGGTATTATTTAAATCAACTGATTACTCAGATGAAATGCAAAAATTTTTGTTCGATGAAGAGACTTATGTTGTGGTTTCTCCCAATCAGATTAACATCTCCTATGCCAGGATCAATTCCTATTTAGAGGAATATTTATAAAATAATAGAATAGAACAAGAATTATACGATTTTTTGCATGTGAGGGACCCAATAATTCCTCTTTTTTTTTTGGAATCCCTAAAGTACACAAAAATATTGATAAACCACCTTTTAGACCTATTGTGACATCGGGTTGTTCCAAAACTTATACATTAGCAGTACTAGTAGATTTCTGGGTGAAACATGTAGTAAATGAAAGTGAACACTTGGTTAAAGATTCTTGGGAATTCCTAGGGGCATTAAAAAAAAAAAAGAGAGAGAAATGGCAAGACAACCTGATACTCGTTACTATAGACGTGAAAGATTTATTCACGGTGATACCTAAAAAGGAAGGGTTGGAACTTTTTGAAGAAGCTTTATTTGCTTTTTCTAAGTTGGAGCACAACAAGATCAATCTAACTTGTGAAATTATGAGTTTAATATTAGAAAACAACTTTATCTTCTTCGAAGGTGAGTATTATCAGCAAATTCGAGGTGTGGCGATGGGGGCAGCATGCGCCCCTGTTTATGCCAATATTGTACTTTTGGGATGGGAATCCAACTATATATATTTAATAGCCCTTACTGGAACAAAATACAATTTTCCAGATTTTTGGATGACATATTTGTTTTATGGAAGGGCACGCAAGATGAAATTTCCAAATTTATGGTGTATTTAAGTGGAACTACTGATTTTTTAGAGTTTACTTGTAATTATGACTCTACAAGTATTAATTATCTGGATGTACAAATCATTAAAGATGTGGACGGATTCAGATCACAAATACATAGGAAAGATACATTTTGCAACACTTATTTACACTTTGGGAGTAATCACCCTCCAGCGCAAAAAAAGAAGTATAGTGAAGGGACAGGCAGTGAGGGTCGCAAGAATGACCTCCCACTATGAAGATTTGGAAGATGAGTTAAATAAAATACAAACAATGTTTGAAGAGAGAGGATATCCCAAGCAGCTAGTCAAGGAAATCATTTCAGAAGTACATAATAAGTGGGGTACAGACTATCCCCCCTTATTAGGGGTAGGACTTCAAAAAAACAACTCGGAAACCAGTTAAGGAAAATAATAAATACAAAAGAGTATGTGTACTGGAATACAATTCTTTAACTAAGGAATTTAGGGAGATAATTCAAAAGAATTGGACCATTTTTAAAACCAATCAGGAGATATATAAGAAGTTGGGAGAAGGTCCCAAATTTGTGAATAAAACAGGGTACAACATTAAGAGTCTCTTAGAACACAAGTTAGAACCCAAAATAGTAAGAAACACAGGGACTAGATCTTGCAGAAGGTATAAACAATGCTGTTTTATACATAAAGAGAATTCTGTAGTCTTGGACAACAGGATGAAAAGCAGGGTAGAATTTGTAAAAGGGAACTGTCTGAGTAAAGGAGTTGTTTATTTAGCAGTCTGCAACTCCTGTTCAGGATTCTATTTGGGAAAAACTGAACGAGTGCTTAGGAAAAGGGTGTATGAACATGTAAATGATATCAAAAACAAAAAAACAACAAGTGCATTATATAAACATTCTGAGGTGTGCCCCTTCTTCAGGTGACTGGAAAAACTTGTTGAAGAAAAAAGAAACACAATGGCAATTTAGAACAGCAGCCATGTCCCCCCCCCCCCCCCCGGTTTAAATGAAAGCATTTCTATAGTCCCAGTTTTACAGGAGAGGGCAAATAAAATATGAACACATTTAAAACAAGAGATGAAACACAAATGTGTAATTCAGAATTTTTTAATTATTATTTATGAACAATCGTTTGTTTTCATGTATACAGTGGCAGAATACAGATTAACAGTATTCAATTTTAATGAGAGAATGGGTCGTGTAGTGATTGTGTATTAGGTAGTTAATTGGTTTATGATCATGACTGGTCAATATTCTTTATTAAAGGAAGATGTTTTTGTAAGGAAATGTATTCTGATGAAGGCTACGCTGTGCATAGCCGAAAGCGCTTAATAATTTTGGTTAAAGAGAATAAAATCCCCAGTTTGTATTACAGCCTGGTGTATTTGTTTATAAAGTTGTTTGCTACTCATGTTTGTGTTTTGTGCCTTTGGCCCAGGTCATGACTGAAAAGTTCCCTGAAAGGGTGATAAATTAATTGCAATCCTTGAACAGTGTGTCCATAACCTCAAGATTCAAGCCCTTAATTTTCTATTACTCTGTATGTGAGAAAAGAAGATCTTTAAGTTCTTGATTCCATTTGCAGATATTGGCTAATACAAGTTTTGAGCTTCCTGTGCACGATTATGATGCTCAAACAAGATGCCCTTGATTTTCAGGATGCCTTAAAATGTAGATACTTGGAAGCCTACCTGCGTGTGTAAGTTTTATGAATGACAACTACTGTGCAAAAGCAAAGGGAGACAGTTTTCACAGCATATTAATTGAATATGATGTGTACTCATTTAATAGGCAAGTGGCCACTTAAGTAAAAAAGAAGAGATGTTGCCGTTGAAGCATAGATTCTGTATAAGAATGCATAGCTAAATGGAGACAAATGTTCTGAAACCATCAACATTAAAATAATTGTACAGCTCAGGTAGATAGTTTTAAAACAGATGTGCAGAGTACGGGATGTAATAATGATTTTTTTTCTGCTACTGGAGTTTAGTATCTCTTTTTAGCACAAGTTGTCTTCATTATTTAAGAAATAACATTCAAGAAGATAAAGCGTTAGTGCTGCTAAATGTAATTAGAGCTAGAATTTTATACACGTTCCCGTGGTTTTGTAGCATCAGGTAAAAACTCTGAAAAATAAGTCAAATAAATTATAGAAATTTTTAGAAAAGTTTTTGAAACCCAAATTTTGACACTGCAGAATACTTTGAAGTTTGCAAATGAAATGAAACACGAGGGTACTTTAGAATTTATGTCAGCATATATTAACTGAAAAAAAATGCAAGTTTAGAAAAATTCTTAAACGTATCAAAAAAATAGATTTGTCTTTGGCATGGGTTGTGAAAGTATTCAAAAGAAAGTGTTCTGTGAATATTTAATGCCTAGCATGCACTGCACACTGCATTACCGATGTGTATGATTACACTTGTAACCAAATATACATTTATTCTCCTAAGAAGCAAGTGAGATTTAGATGTCGCTGAAATCATACCTATTTGACATATTTTGTTTTAACTAAACAAGATGGCAGAACATGTTGTAAAATGGTCTACAGTCCCCGTAAGTACACGTAACAAAGTATTAGTAAGTACATAGCAGAATTAAGGTGCAAGATAATAAGCTTGGTTCAAAATAAATGTATAATAAGTGACAACATTGTGTAAAAAAAGTCCACAAAGACTAATGTGTAATGGAAAAATATAGATGTTTATGCTGGAAGTGTAAACGGTTCAGTAGAGAGAGAGAGAGTGAGAGATTTATGATAATGTTTTAGCTTTGTAGCACAAATTAAACTGAGAAAAGATTTAGGCCACTCCTAAAAGTATGAAATACTGCAACAGGCTTGCATGCAATTTCCTTAAAGGCTGTAAGGAGCTGATTCATCTCCCTAAGGTTATATAAATCTAAATTTTAGGTAGACATACAACAGAATAGTTTTCACCAATTGGCAAATTCAGTGCGCTGGTAATATAAGAAGGTGAGACTAAAATGAATCTTTGTATGATGTAATGCTAGAAAAATATGTGTCAATAAATTGATGAAGACCCTTCAGTTAAATTGCTAGTCTAAAGCTATAAAAGGGAGCCAAAGATAGTAAAAAAAAAATGAGAAGTGGTTCCAGTTGCTCACAAAACCAAGACTACTATTAGGAAAAGTCATGGAAATATTTAAAAACCTAAAAGTAAAAAATGAACTAGAACCTAATGCTTACTGAAAGGGGTAAGTCCTGACTATGGCTCTGTGATGGATGTGGCTCAAGCAACTGAATGAGCGGTGAGGAGAGAATAAACATGCCCATCCTGCTGGGGAGGCAGAGCAGAAGTGATTAAGGAATGCAAGGGTCCTCATAGAGGAGGGGTTATGTTGCAGGTGAAATGGCCTAAGAGTGGACTTTAGCCTTACCCATTCAACAGTGGATGATGGCTTTTATAGTGAATGTGCTGAAACACTGGATTATGTGAGGAGGTCATGGGTGAGCTCTGTGGTGACATAGTTAACTTGTCCTCCCCAAAGGTCCATGGTCAAGTCTCTCGTACATATCATAGCAAGGTTGCTAGTGAGGACTCACACAACCATCATGGCTGCCTGAAAGTCTACCTCCTAAGACAGCTTTCATCATTGTGGTTATGGAAAAGACTCCAACATGTAGGAATGAATAGACTCAATTCTGATTGAGAGAGGTTTCATGACTGGCAAGCATGGAGGGAAAAACTTGTATGAAAAATATTATTTTCTGAGGTAAAAAAAATTAAAAAAACAGTCCACATCCACAGTGCCTGTATTGGTGAAATCCAAATCAAAGGATATGCATATTTGGAGATTTCAAAGTTGCCATTAATCTAGGAATAATGGGAAAGAATTGCTCCTGCCAGCATCCAAGGAAAGTTCTACATCCTTTACTGGGGGAGTGATTTTTCCAAATAACTGTGAGGCTAGCCAATGTACAAAAGTATGAAGACATTTCTAAACGTTTCTGAAAATAAATAGGAAGGATTGCACCAGTGTAATGGATTGATTTTCAATGGAGCACACCTGTGCTTCTGTTAGACACTGAAGGAATACAAAAAAATTAAGACACACTTTTGTTGCCAGGATGTTATTCCGATGAGTGGGCAACTGAAAATGTATAGAGGGTTTTTGAAATGTAGTAGACAAGATAAAGTTGTTTGTACATTAAGTAAATGCAGGCATTTTTCAAAATATGAAGTTGCAAGTTATGGACATGGAACTGCCAACCATAAAGCAGAATCTACAAAATAGGGTAGATGCCCTGCTACTGGTATATAGGGCTCAGAGCTTGTTAGAGATGAGGTAGTATGTAGGGTGAGGTGTCATCGTATTACAGACAGCAGGGGGCAGAAGCATGAATGCGTCATTAATGTCCTCTGCTTTTATTCGTAGGTTTGCTTTTCTTTATTGCATAAAAACACAGAAGATGAGGAATATTGTTTCTTTTCCTCTATGTGCAATGAGTATGGAAGTTTCATTCTTCATGGATTTTTCTTTTTATTGAAAATGTAGGTGTACAGCACATATACAGTACTTTGGCAACTGTTAACAAGAGTACAGATGAAAAATCGAATTATTTTAGTGAAGACTGTAAGGCCATCCTGCCTGAGGCATACATAGGTTCATAGGAGGTTACTAGGCTAACAGCCATATAACCCTTAAAAGCCTAACCATATTTATCCCAGGTAGCCCCAATTGTCAGTAGTTAAGTGAGCAAAGTTTGCAGAGGTAAGAGTCTATGGTAATTAATACTAACTGCCTCTGTCCATGTGGGAAATGAGCACCACCCCAGGAGTTAGTTTGTGATCACCCATCCATTGATTTAGGATACATTTGAAAAGAATTAGGGAGGCTCTGTTTCACATGAATGGGAAGCTTGTTCCAAAGAAGTGGCAGTCTCTTGGAAATGTAGCTCTCTCTCCAGCATGATTTGTTCATGTCAGAGGCTAGGTTAAGATATCTGGAGTGACTGCTCCTCATGCAGTTTGATTTATGAATGTATAGCATTTCCATTAGGGCCAGGGCAAAGACTGTCCTGTAAGCCAGGCACAGGTCACCCCTTAGAATTATGTCATAAAATGCAGTATTAGACATAATTTCTTCTGGTCAGTTAATAAGCAGGGCAGCCGAGTCACAGACTGGCATTCCTGCCTGAGTACTTGTTTTTTCCTGGTTAGAGCTTGGCTGGGCTTCCCTCCATGTGGAGTTGTGTGTTCAGTAATGGACAAATGTGGGTTTTCACCATGGCCTCTGTTTCCTCCAATGCTCAAAAGACATGCAGGTACGTGAACTGGAAATGGCTAGAACTGCCTCTAGGGATATGTGGGTGTATGTGACATGCATGTGTCCAGTAAGGTACCCGTGATGCATGAAGCACCATTTCCTTTTTTGTATCTATTTCTCACCAGCAGTGGCCTCAGTTCCCATTAATACTAATTTAATATGAGTATTAGAAATGTATGAATTGATTAGGTGTTGGAGAACTAAACAGAATTATATTTGAGCACAACTGATAATTTGATATGAGAAAATTGGACCAGAAGTTAAACAAGATGAGATGCAAAAAAATACTTGCGCTATATTCCCTGTGTATCATTCCCACATCACTCCCAAATAAGTATTTTTTTAACTCCCTTGTGCTGACCCTCAGCCAATTCTTCTTATGACTGGGAGGATTAGCATATTGTTCCATTAAGCAATGGCACTGTAGTAATAGACCATGAACAGGAACTGCAGTGCTTCAATTTGTTCCACTGCCCTCCACAAAATCATTAAAATCTGCAGATCTTAAAATCTGATGTCCACTAAGTGTATGGTCTCTTAATTCACACCACTAGTGCTAAACAGACAAAGTCCTTGCAGGAAGCACATGTAGGAAGTGTGATTTCATGGTCTGGCTATGGGCTTTTATCATCTATCCGCATGAATAGGATCTGCACTGAGTCGAGTCTTTGGCATTGCCCCCAGACCCCGTTCTCATGACTCTCTGCTACGGTGGCTTATATTGCTCACTTTTCCATGGAACTGTAACACTCACTTCTTTCCAGAGAAGGTGGTAATGTCTTTCAGCCCTACAGCCTTCCTTCCTGACTCACTCAAGCAAACTGCCACCAACATCCCAGATAGACTGGAGACCTCCCCATTACTGTGTTCTTGTTAATAAGTCAAATACTAAACATAGATGGTAATATGCAGCAGAGCAGCTGGCCAGATGCCAGCAGCTTTTACAAGTTAGCCATAGACGTCCTCTTTATTAATCAATACATAGACAACTAGTTCAAATATTTTAAAAGTGAATAAATAAAAGCAATCTACTTGGAATTAGTTAAGCAACACTTAAATTAAACATACAGGAGATATGGAATTGTATAAAGAAACATGCAATAATAATTTTGAACATACCTAATACTTGAAAACATCTGACTGCAGCTACACTATCTGTTTCTTACAAAACATCTTGCTACAGTTATGCTTTGTTCTAGATATTTGTTATCTAAAAGAATTACTGGATCTTGAGCTAAAGTATGTGAATTATTAGGCAGTGAGACACAAGGCCTGATAATGAAAAGGTCCAAGCTTCAGAGTAATAGTTATTTCTCTCTCCTGTTCTTTCTTGGCTATTTTCATTTGCCTTTTTATACAAATCTGAAATGCAAGTGAGCAAAGTATCAGATTTATGTACTGATGACCCTGTTAACATGCTCATGTTTAGGAGTTTTCTTAAATGGAAGAAGACAAACTTCCTTCTGCTGGGAATTATAACAGTTATACATATGATGGAAAAATGTAAATTTTTCTGCCTGGTAACAAGATCCAGAAGAGTAGCAAAGGTGGGCCGAAGGGAGCAGCCACCCTGGGTGCAGGGTGTTGGGGGAGCTTGATTGCAGAACCTGCATTTATTTCCACAGATGCATTTCTGAATGTTTGCACATAAATTAATTCCACATCTGTGGTCATGACTGAAGCATATGCTACTGCAAGCATTTTTGAAGTTTTGGAAAGAAGAGGTCAGACTGTTTCTCTTCTCATCACTTAATGATGGAGGTGCTGAGAACTGCACTCATGCTTATATGAAAAGTGAGGAGAGTGACACTAGATCAAACATGGGAAAGGAGCAGACTTTTTTTTTTTTGCTTCTCAACTTAAATTCGGGGAGCGAAATCAGGTAGCTGCACTGAGCACTAGATGGACCAGATATGACTCTGACAAGATCTGTGGCTTCTCCCAGGTTGAGAAATCTGGCCCATGACTCTGACAAAATCTGTGGTTTCTCCCAGGTTGGGAAACTAAAAAAGTTGTAAAAGTACAATTAGAAGATGTATTTAAGAGGGTATACTTTGGTTTATCAAAATTACTCTTAACCTGAATCTCTGATAACCCTGATGATTTCACCAAACACTTTAAAAAAAATGAAACCACAAATCACCAGAACTTTTCACCGGGAAACGAACCACGAACCACTTGGCCACCAGGGTAAAATAACAAACTGGACACAAATTAAACCCACCCAAGTGGGGGGCTTTCCCCCCACACCCATTAACTAAATATACCATCTCCAAGATTGCACTACACTGGGGAAAAGGGCAAAGTTCACCCTGGTAGCCAAGTGGTTCGTTTCCCAGTTTAAAGTTCCAGTGATTTGTGGTTTTGGTTTTTAAAGTGTTTACTGAAGTCTTCAAGGCAATAAGAGATTCAGGTAAGTGTAATTTTGATAAACCAAAGTATACCCTCTTAAATACATCTTCTAATTGTACTTTTACAACTTTTTTAGTTTCCTAACCTGGGAGAAGCCACAGATTTTGTCAGAGTCATGGGCCAGATTTCTCAACCTGGGAGAAGCCACAGATCTTGTCAGAGTCATATCTGGTCCATCTAGTGCTCAGTGCAGCTACCTGATTTCGCTCCCCAACTTTAAGTTGAGAAGCAAAACAAAAAAAAGTCTGCTCCTTTCCCATGTTTGATCTAGTGTCACTCTCCTCACTTTTCTTATAAGCATGGATGCAGTTCTCAGCACCTCCAACATTAAGTGATGAGAAGAGAAACAGTCTGCCCTCTTCTTTCCAAAACTTCAAAAATGCTTGCAGAAGCATATGCTTCAGTCATGACCACAGATGTGGAATTAATTTCTGTGCAAACATTCAGAAATACATCTGTGGAAATAAATGCAGGTTCTGCAATCAAGCTCCCCCAACACCCTGCACCCAGGGTGGCTGCTCCCTTCGGCCCACCTTTGCTACTCTTCTGGATCTTGTTACCAGGCAGAAAAATTTACATTTTTCCATCATATGTATAACTGTTATAATTCCCAGCAGAAGGAAGTTTGTCTTCAGTAACAAACTCCATATACTTTTTTCGTTTTTTTCTTTTTAAAATTTTTTTGCAAAATGTCACAGTTTTGCACACCTTTCTTGACAATATAGAACACTTGCATTCCATTTTAAATCACATTTTAGGTTACCTGCTTGAAGTTTTAAAAAGCTTAAATGCAGCTCTCCTGTCACATTCTGATTCGAAAACAGTTGAGGATTTATTTAATGCTCTCAGATCTTCTCCATCTCATCTAGACATCGAGTACATTTTCTTGGTCACTTTAGAAATGATGGCTCAGACAAGTGCTCTCTTTTGATACAGTGCCCTTTCCCTTGCTTGGTAGACCATCTGCATTGGCGGGACCATTCTTCAGCTGGATAATCCCATATGACTGCGATGTTAAACTCCAGCTAAAAAAACTCTTCATTTTGTCTGCATGCCTTATGTAAAGACTTGATAGCATTAAGGTCTGTAAACAAGGTGCTTGAACCTCTTGTCATACAGGCAAGGCTGAAGCTTTGCACAAACATTGTGTAGGATTCCTTCCTGGGTTGAAATCTGTAGTTCAGATCGACTGTGGTGTTATTTTCACCATCTAAGCATAGCTACAGTCAAATGGTTTGAAGCATTTACATCTCAGTAAGTTCTTGGTTTGAAGCATTTACCTCTCAGTAAGTTCTTGGTTTGAAGTATTTACCTCTCAGTAAGTTCTTGGTTTGAAGCATTTACCTCTCAGTAAGTTCTTGGTTTGAAGCATTTACCTCTCAGTAAGTTCTTGGTTTGAAGCATTTACCTCTCAGTAAGTTCTTGGTTTGAAGCATTTACCTCTCAGTAAGTTCTTGGTTTGAAGCATTTACCTCTCAGTAAGTTCTTGGTTTGAAGTATTTACCTCTCAGTAAGTTCTTGGTTTGAAGCATTTACCTCTCAGTAAGTTCTTGGTTTGAAGCATTTACCTCTCAGTAAGTTCTTGGTTTGAAGCATTTACCTCTCAGTAAGTTCTTGGTTTGAAGCATTTACCTCTCAGTAAGTTCTTGATTTGTAGTCATCATGACTAGCTAGCTCAGGGCATCCCCTCAGTTCCTCTCTAAGCACTTGTAATGCCTGCACACAGACTGCAGTTCACATAACCTACCTGATATATATTGTTTCTGGTAAGATCTCTAAGTGTAGTGGGTGTCATACTGTAGGTGGAAACAAATTACCCATACTGCCTCACTGTCCGTGGAACTGGCTTCCCTCTTGGTGATCTCTGGACGAATCTTACCTCTAAGACACTTCTGCCATTCCTTCCCGGCACCTCTTGGCCTTATTATCTAACCAGGGATTTTATTCTGTGAAACACATCCCTAACATGTTGCTCACATACTTGTTAGGAACGATCTCAAATTGCAATATCATCCAGGTAAGCAAGAAGATAGTTCAAAGCTCAGAACAGGATGTGATCCGTCAACCTCTGCAAGGTTACTGGGGGGATTTTTCATCCCAAAGTGCATCTTGCTGAGGTCAAATAATCAAAAAGAGCCACAACTTAATCTTCTTGTATTGCAGTCATTCTGACTTAAGCACTTAAACATTTGGAGTATGATTATTTGAGGTGATTGAGAAGGATTCCAGCATTTTAAATGATTTCTTTTTCATTTAAATTGCAATGATGATATAATTTTGTATACTAAACATTAATGACAGGACTGACAGCAGTTTTTGATTTTTTTTTTTTTGCCTAATACTGTTTTAGGCTGCATCAAGTCATTTGAACTGAAACTTCCCTTTTTTAACTTTTTGTGCATCTATTTTGTGCTTGAACTGTTACTGAAAATACTGTCATTTTCTCAATGCAGTGTTCAGAATAGTATCCCTACACAAATAGTCTTTAGATTGTAGTTTAGAAGATAAATAGTGGAACTTGTCCATATTCTTACTGGGTTGACTGTGCAGCCAGTATTTGGCGTTGAGGTGGCTAGTTTCTTGTCCACTGACTTTTTGGACCCCCCCCCCCCCATCTGCACCTAAATAATAGAAGAATAAATTATAAAGTATGCCTCAGCCTACGGCTTGTTATTCTGCAGTAGCCTTGGCTTCAAGCAGGCTACCAGACCACGTCCTTTGTTTTACTTCAATATTCTCTGTTGTGGTTGTAGTACCACAGCTGTTCATGATCTGTGGGTCAGATACATCCTGTACATTTTCCTGCTGCAGGCATGGCAGAACCAAACTCTTTAGGTGCAGGGAAAGTCTGGGTGTAAAATCTGTTGCCATTATTGATACTTCCCCAGGAGGCTCTCCCACTACTGTATGGCATGCCAGAAAGAGACAGAAGACCCAACACAGTCTCTGACTGGTTTCCCACCTGAGATGAGGCTATGGATAGATCCATGGCTCAGGCAGTCGGTTACTGGGTGAATACCCAATTTATAATAATGCTGATGCTTCCAACCACAGTCAATATGCAAATGATCCTCTTTTTGAAGGGGATCCTGTGCTGATGTCTCTGATCTGTCTGTATCAGATCAGTTGATTCCTCTGATGATTGCAATATACAGGTACCCAAATAGATGTTTTGTTTTCCATACTTTGATCACAGGATTAGGAAATGTATTCTGGAAAGCTTGCAGTTCCCCTCTGTTCATTGAGGCTTTGCTTAAGAAAGGGTTTAAGAAGTTCTGGGTATGCTCGACCTTGCCTGGCCTCATAACTCCTTTGTCTGTGGATCCTGCTAATAAGACTATGTCTTCTTTGTGTCCAGTTCCTCAGATTAATGAGTTAAGTGGATAAAATCTTAAGGAAAGTATCTGGTACAGTCCAGAGTGGTAGTTTTTAAAGTGTTTAACTACTAATGTATTATGCGAAAGTTTGTACTGAGATAAATTTGCAGTTTAGACAAGTTTGCGTCATCATTGCCTGCACAGCAAAAGATCTGTGTTAAAGATATTGTTTCATATATTTCTCAGGTGTCAAAACAAGCTCTAAAAAGTGTCTTGGTGGGAATTGATACTATTTCTAGAAATGCAACATTGTCAGTGGCGATTAGGAGGTGTGCTTGGTTGTACTTAAGGAATTGTTTTGATGAGTTAAAAATTGAAATTATGAATGCTCCATTTTGAGTCTGATTGTGTTTGTTACAATGGATAATCAGATTCTTAAACACTGGGATGACAGAGTTAAATTAATATAAGGAATGTTGAAAATGTTTCATATTCCCAAGTTCTCCTCCTCCAAGCAAGTTAATTCTCAGCGGCCTAACAAGCAGAAGTCTCATCCAAATAATATCCAAAGCGATAAAAGGAAATGGCAGGACAACATCACCAAGCTTAATAATGATTACTTTCCTTGAAGGGATACTCCCCCTTCCAGCTTATGACTATGCCAAGACATGGCACCCATCTTTATCACATCCCTGTTGAGTGTTTCATCACTCAGATTAGCTGTCTGCAAGGTAGCCTGACTGTCAGTGGTTTCCCACAGCTGAGTGCTAAAATATTGTTGGCAGGGGTTTCAGATGGAAGTGAAAAAAATCTTCTGCCTCTTTTCAGGGGGGTTTCATTTATCTTTCAGGCCAGAGTTTTATTCCTTCCTATTCTCCAGAAAGTGCTGGACTCAGAGAACAACCCTCTCATTCTTTCTGATGAAGAGACTGGTTCTTTAACACCTAATACTTTCTTGGTTCCCAAAAATAACAGCAGTCAAACAGATGGTGTGGGACCTTTCTTGTTGAATATGTTTCTTAAATGTCCCAAGTTCAAGATGTTTATCCAGCAGACAGAGATTCCTCTCTATTCCAGACCACTGCTTAATGGTGATCCTAGTCCTGATAGATGCCTTTTATCATATCCCAGGGAACATCAAATTTGTTGCATCTGGTTTGCAGTATCAGTTTTCTGTATTGCCCTTTGGACTGTTCACTTCATCTTGAGTGTTTTCCAAATGTCTTGGTCTGGCAATGGCCCACTGATGGACTCTGGCCATTAACTTTTTTCGATACTTGGACAACTTGCTGATCTGTGCAGAGTCTCCATCCAGGTGCATAGAATTGCTAGAGAAGTTCTTGTCTCACTCTCCCATCTAGGGTTCAAGTTGAATCTTCTAGAGTCATGTATGGCACCCTCACAAAGACTCATCTTTCTAGGGGTGCTTAATCAACTTCAAGAAATGTATGGCTGTTCTGCCTGAAGGCAAGGTCCTTTAGTACTAGATGGTATTTACAGAATTCTCCCAGGGGAATGACACCTCAGCAAAAGAATTCCTAGAAATTTTTGGACTGTTGACTTCCATGATTCTCATTTTATGACTGGCCTGTCTCCACATGGGAAACATTCAGTGGCACGTTTGAAATTGTTGGATGCAGCACCTTCTTTCCCTGGAATCCTAGTTGTGGTGCTGCCCTTCATCACATGAGAATTACAGTGGTGGAGACATCAGTCCAGTTCTTCATTTCTCCCACCCAGTGCAATCTGTTCAGACCAATTGGTTAGACTTTGCCTGGGGAGCTGTGTAAATGGGAAGGAAAGTGTTAGAAACGTGGGGACCCAAGTACACATGGAAGCACATCAATAGCTAGCAGATGCTGCCATTGTTTCATGCCTTAAAAGTCCTTTACCACTTTTGGACTCCACAGCCTCTTCCAGTGGTTATAGACATAGCCACAGTGATATAGTAACTCAAAAAACTAGGGAATATAAGGTCTTAACCTCTGTGCCCATTGGCATTGATAGCCTGGGAACAGGTCTCTCTGTATTCTCCCATCTTTTTATTCAGAGCAGAACATTGTGGCAGACAGATTAAGCAGATCCTGAGCAAACCCATATAAGTGAAACCTCAGGGCAGTTGTATAACAGGATCTAGTCCAGATGTGAGGAATGCCCCATATAGATCTATTGATCTCCTTTCAAAGCAGACAGCTCAAAACTTCTGTTTCAGACATCCTTGCAGGCATGCTTGGAGGACAGATGCATTCTCATTGACTGGGAAGGGAATGTTCATGTTAATGTTTCCACTGATTTACAAGGTACTTCTGAAAATTTGCAAAGAAATGCCAAGGATCTTTGTGGCAACCCCCTATTGGCCCAGGCAGTCTTGGTTCTCCTTGTTTATGATATTGGGCAAGGGCAATTATCGCAGACTTCCTCATACACTGGACCTGCTCACAAAGTCTCAGTAGTGACTGGCTCAACTTCTACTGACAGCCTGAATGATTCTATCTTGACTCCATTTAGACAGCTGGCAGATGTTAAAGGAGGCCAGAAAACCTGCTATTTGAAAATGTTATGTTTACACATGGATGAGGCTTTCTATGTGGTGCTTAAATGGAAACAGATGGCCCGTTGTGGTTATTATCCCTCTGGTCTTGAAATATTGGTGTGAGCTATTTCAGTATGACTTAGCATATGTATTCATTAAGGTGCATTTTGTGTCCATCTCTGCTTTTCAGCAATGATTCCCCCTCTTTCTTTTTTTAAGATAAAACAGTTCATAAAAGGAGTATTTCATAAGGGGACCCCCCCCCCACCCAGAAGCAAATTCCTCATGGGTTCTCAACTGTGTGCTTGAAAAATTGACATTGCCACCTTTTGAATGGTCATATTGCTCTGACATCCGCAAGGTGAGTTTCTGAGCTGCAAGCTCTCATTGGTGGGACAACCTTATGTAATTGTCCACAGGGATAAGGTTGTGTTACTCAAATATCATTTTTTCCAGACCCAAAGTGATTTGAGACTTCACTTTTTGTCAGTCTTTTAATCTCCCTTTGTTCATTCCAGTATCTAAGTATAAGGTATAAATGTTAATTTATACCTTGGGTGTGCATAGGCAGCTCAGGTACTACCTTTTCAGAACAAAGCCCTTTAGGAGGGCTGAAAAGCTTTTTATTTCCTTTTCAGGGGCAAAGAAAGGTCAACCTGTCTCTAAGCAATTCACTGCATATGGCTTGCACTCTGGTGTTATTTTTGTTGCACCCACCATGGAGAAGTAAATCCAGACAAGATAAAAGCACATTTGCTAGGGCATTTATCTCAACAGTGACATCTTGGAAAGGAGTGGACTTGTATTCTAGAGGCAGAAACTCGGTCTTCTCCTTATCTTCATGAAGCACTACAGACTGGATGATTTTCTAGATCCAGAGCAGGCTTCATGAGGACTTTCTCTAGGTGCTCCTGGATGGTAAACCTTCATCCTCTTCCCTGGTTGGAGTAAGCTTTGAGAATCTACCCATATGCTAGTAAAGCAATGGGTTTGATGAACACAGCATAGATCAATATGTTCCACTTACCTGTAACAGTAGATGTTTGTAGAATACACTGCCTTACTGGCAGTACCTTCACTCCATTCCCCTTTTTTGTTGGGTGTATATAGCTGATTCTAGGAGATGCTGTTGAGTTTGGTTCAGGAACTCATTTGGTGGGTTGGGCAGAAGCGGCCTTAGGTCAACTGGTGCCCTAGGCAAAAGGGCTCCATGGTGCCCCCACCACACCACCCAGTGCCCTCATCTTTGTCTACCTACACCAAATAAATACTAGAAAAGCACCCCTGCTAGAGATGTGCCCTAGGCGGTCACCTAGTTGGTCTATGCCTAAGGCCGGCTATGGAGTTGGGGAGAGGATGTTTTTTACTGAACAGTATTGTTCACAATGCGTGTGTTTTATTTGCTCCTCCTGTTTAGCCTTGAAAACTGAAATGGTCTTGTCTGTGAGTGAGAAGGGCTGTCCAGGCCCTGCCAGGGGATTGGGCTTTACCCTCACAGGGAGGCAGTGGCAGGAGTTCTGAGATTTGACAGACTGCTGGGGGGAGGGTAGCAGGGTGCTACTACTTATTTGCCAGTAAGGCAGTGTGCTCTATGAACATCTGCTGTTACAGGTAAGTGGAACTTATGTCATTGTATTTTTCCCTCTATCATGGTGAGACTTCATGTTAAGATGGTATATTTCATGTCAGTGCCTCCCATTTGGGAACTCCCTCACATAGCTAACATCAGTAATCTTCTTTTTTTGCAATACTGAAAGGAGCCTCCTATGCTGCTTGCACTCTGTGTCTATCAGAAGTAAGCACCATTACCTTCTGCCCATCAAAATACTCCCTGACTCTTTAGTCATACCAGGTGACCAGGCATTTTGCTGCTGTTGTACTTGCGCTAGATTCTTTACTGCCATCCTCATTATCGGACTAAGCCCATTGCTGAAGTTGAGGATATATCCCACAGCAGAACCCTTCATTCAGCCTTCCTCTCATATTGAAGTAAATTAGGATGCTCCCTTACCCTCTGACCATACACATCTTAAAGGATGGAAATCCTGTGGATTGCTGGGCTACCTCTCTGTATTTGCACAGAGAATATGGGGCCACATAACTCTCCAAATGGGACTGTAAATGTTTCTGACATGTACAGTTAAAACGCAGCACCATATCATTGGTCTGTGCATGGTAATGTATAGCTTTTAAATATCCTCCTCCTAACACTTCAACAAACAGCTCAGTAGGTCTGACATGAAACTGCCTCCTGTCTCTGTCAGTATTTCATTTGGGAAACCTACTCTGCAGAAAATAACTGAATATTAGCTACATTTTCTGCTACTGTAGTGGACAGAGAACTGCCTCAGGGTTTATATAGCATAGTCCACCACCAACCACCACTAAGGTATAACTCAAAATTTTAGAGTTTGGGACACTAAGAGTCTCCACAATATCCATAGCTACTCTCTGAAATGGTTCCTTAGTAATAGATAAAGGTGTTATGCAGCTGTACCTTTATCTCCTTACCTTGCCAGACCTGCTAGCACTGTTAACATCTTGCAGTATCTTTTCATGTTTTTATAATGCTCAGCCAATCTAAATTCTCCATGCACCTTCTTTCTGTATGTTTTATGGCTAGCCATATAGCATGGAAAGGTAATCCTGTATGCGATGTCCAGACATTCCCATTGGAAGACCCTTGGGTACTACCAGTTCTCTCTAGTCCTCCTTTAGTGGTTTGCTGTCTTCACAATATGCCTTTGACCTACAGTATCAGTGCCCCCTGCCCCTGAAGATAAGTAGCCTGCCTTGCTATCTGTCGCAGGTTCTATAAATGTGAGTCAGAGAGCTGACCCTTTCTCAGCTTCTTTGTGACCTTCCCCAGCTCCACCACCAAACGAAGTGTGATGCTTCAAATGCATACTTGCTAATACAAACTTAACACTCTTCTTGAATTAACCCCTTCCAAGTTAACCCAATTATGTTGCAACAGCTGTGGGTCAGGATTAAATTAATGCTGCTAACTAGCCTCCTTCCTGAAATAGCCACATAATTAGCCATGAGTAGAGGTGTGAGCACTCACTGGGTCTTGCCTGCTGTATTTTCTGTGCATTTGCTTCAGTGACTGGCTGTATATAACCACATGTACACATGGCACTGCATTGTCAGCATCATTTCCTGTTAAAACATCTGTAATATCATTCCATAAGCTCTAGTGACAGTTTTGTGTAGAGGTTGTCGTTAAAGTTACCTTGCTTGCTGCCTTCCATGATACTTGCTTCCCAACTTGTTTCAGTGGAGTTAAATCCTATATTTCCCTTTTGTTACACTTAAAACATTTAAACTCAAGACCTGGGTATATGTTATAACTGATGACATGGTACTTTCCCTGTGAAACCTGCTGTGCTAGCTTAAGCTTCCCCTATATATCCATATGTAGTGTTCAAACCCCCCATCTTGTGTGGTTGTGACCTGCTCACTAGTCAGAAGTCTATTTTCTTCCCATCTCTTCACTATTACAGTCCTGGTCTGCCAACCATATTCTCTTGTCTTCCATCATTGTATTGAGTGTTTGCTCCCTTGCTGAAAGACCTGCTAGTTTTTGAAATGTAGAGACTTGGCCTGCTCTCACCCACCTATGAAAGTAAGTACCTATTTCTTGAATGAAATCATTCAAATTGTCATTTGCCTGAATTTCATTCTGTACACCTCAGTAGTCATTTTAAAATGTTCAAATGAACATTGTTTATCTTTATCATAATTTAATACATTGTTTTACACATTCACAGATAATTTAAAAACCTTGCCTACTGCCCCTGGTCAACTTTGTGATTACACACCCATTAAAATTCCTGAATTAAACTCAGCCACCTTTATGATGTGGAACATACCTCTCAGCTGCTGACATTTTCTCAGAATGTCCAGATTTTTGCTTCATACTTTTGGTCTGTTCCTCATAACATTTGTGGTTTTCTAGCAAATCATTGACTGTTCATATCACTAAATAATGAGACAGTTGAGATTCAGACATCACGACCATCAGAAAATGCATGCCAAATGCAAAATTTGCTATTCTAACTACTTTCTAAGTTTAAAAGAGTAATATTTATAATTTGTTCTTTATTTTGGTACTTAGGGCCTCCATTATTTTTGGCTTTGTCCAGATGTCTTGCACTAAGAGGTTGAGAGGTATGCTATGGAAATAATTTGTTATTGCTCCAGGTATCAAGGGTTCAGTGGTAGTCACATGTCTCTGGCATGTGGAAATAATTTGTTAATGCTCCTGGTATCAAGGGTTCAGTAGTAGTCACATGTCTCTGGCCTGTGGTAATAATGTGTTAATGCTCTTGGTATCAAGGGTTCAGTAGTAGTCACATGTCTCTGGCATGTGGAAATAATGTGTTAATTCTCCTGGTATCAAGGGTTCAGTAGTAGTCACATGTCTCTGGCAAATGATTAGCATCTTCTTCTCATGCCCACACTGCTGCTCTGTCTCTCTATCTTTTTTGCGTGTTCTTGTGCTTCTCTTTACACCTCCATCTTCCTTCCCACAACTCCCTGAGGGTACATAAGTTCATTTTTATCATAACGCTTTCTAATACCTACTGCATTTCAAGCTCATCTACGGATGAGATGGCCTGTTCTTTTTCTGCATACCAAATACCCCAGCTGCACACCAACTGCCTCCAGTACCTTCCCCAATTTTGTGGAATACATTTCAGAGACATTTGGGTATTTTGGCATGTTTTGTTGCACTCCTTAGTCAGCAGTGATGCTGTCATTTGGTATATTTTTTGGAGTTCATTTATGCATATATTTTTTTAATTTATAGCATTGTTGCCTCACAGTTAGATGTTGCCCATTCGATTCTCAGTTAGACTGTCTTCTGGGTAGCGACATGCGTGAATGGGCGTTCCTTCGTTGAAGGTTGTGCGTTAGGCCCGGCAAGCCAGTAAGTAAAAATCTACTGCCAATCATTAGCAGACCGGAGTTCCGCTGTGGCGACCCCTAACCGGGAAAAGCCGAAAGACACAAATTTTAACAAAAATAAAAACCCTGATATGGCTATCTTGGAGAAGGTAGAAGCATCCTGGGGGACAGTACTGTCGAGACATAAATGGTCATAAGACAGTTTTGGAATATCAGTGATACGAGCACGACAGCCCATGTCCACCACTGTCCCTTTACATTAGTCAGCAGCGGTGTGGTAGATAATGGGCTTTATTTATCCTGAAAAACATTACCTCTGGATATTTACCTTTGATAGCACAACTGCTTTGCAGGATAAATAAATACACTTTCATTTCAGAAAGCTCCCATTGTTTTCCTGCAGATTGTTTATCCCAAGTATGAAGATCAGATCTTATAATATTTTCTTCTTAATTTGCAATCACAATTCAAATGAACTCAGACATGCCCTTTACTGAGGTCTGTACTACATTGAATAAAGAATGAAAAACACTGATGGAAAGTCTTCCTCTCTATTCCATTAGCCTGGAGATAACTGGAATCTACAGAATCTGTAGCTATAAACACATTTTCAAAGAAACTTTATTGAGCTGTTTACTGCACTATGCTGTGGACGGAGTAGCTGCTGTCTGTTTAGCAGAAAATATCTTGTTCCACTGTTTTGTTCCATGTAGAAGATTTTCATTTTTAGAAAGGATTATGGCTATTCCTGTAGATTATACCACCTCCATCTAATGCCAATACATGCGGTTACACCAGCTAATGCACTGAGGCTGAACTTCTTGCAGACCAGCGTTCATTTCTTAGATCCTTTGTGTTCTAGTACGCTCGGGACAAGTCTCTTAAGCATATTAAAGCTGCATCCTTCAGACACTTGTGTTTATTATTTTCTACTCATCTGACAGCAAATCAGGCATGTGATTTGTGCTCTGCATTAAGTTTGCAATGTTTGTTTGCCATCAAGTTTATCCATCACAATTTTATGACATTGCTTATCCTGGAAGAATTTATGATAGCTTTATGGCATCTGCAAATTATAATTCAACACTGAATGCTCCATGTGTGTGTTAGTTTTTCCTCACTGAAATATTAGCCTTTCTTGTAATGTTGTAATGCATCTGCAATGTGTGGTGTTTAAAGTAATGCTGGATAACTCAAAAAAAAAAAAAAAAAGTAACCAACCACAGCATCTTAAATTAGGTCACTTTATAAACATTCTGCATGGGAGAGAAATACAGATTTGGCATAGACTGTAATTCTCCCAGTTTTCTAACATGTGTCTTTCTATCTATATATTTTTTATTTTTAAACAAAAAGGATTATTGTCTATTTGCATAATGCATGAGATTTATTTTTGTTCAGCTTTTATTCCCGATACCTTTATTAATTCTTGAATGATAACACCATTCTATACTATTGCGAAACCATGCTGATAGCTCATATATAAAGAGCACTAAATTAATGCATTTCAGTGAAAGTGATTTCTCATAACCTGGTGCCCTTTAAACTGATATTTGACAATTTAAAGTTTACCCTGGTATGCCATAGTAAATATGCATTGCTTACTTTATTCCTTTGTGCCCCCACAAATCATAGTCCTTGCTGTCCTTGGAGCAGAATTTCTATCCTCCCAGCTGGAGAAGGTACAGTTTCCTGACAACTGCTACTGCTGCCTGTTGATTTTGATGACCGAGGTGGCAAAGTAATGCATCATGCTGTCTGTATTTCTGAGTCATATATTGGCTTATTGCTATGCTCTTGCAACCTCTCCCATTAACTGAAGGCATAGCACATTTATGGGGGGATGGGGTATCATTGTGAGCTGAAGATGAAGCAATCAAAAAACATCACAAAAAGCTCTGAAAAAATGATTTTACTTTTGTTAAAATAGGGCAGTGGCAGAAGTCTTAAAAACAACAGATTCTTAATGATTTTGGTGCATTTTTTTTCCCATTTGATGAACGTTTTTTTCTTAGCATCAGGTACAGCTGTTTTTCTAACTTTACTTTTCCTCCCTGAGGTATATGACGAGCCTTGGGAAGCTGTAATAGCTGACAGCAAAGCGCTGCCTCATTTCCAGCTAATTTGTAGCAGTACCTGCTTTGGTCTCAGCATTTGCTCTCTCATCATGTTGGAAGTTAGCCTTCCTCCCAATGTACCTTAATGCCCTCAGATATAAATGCTGCTTGTTACTTTCGTAATTTAATATTTGGTCTTTAATGGCAAGTTCAGGAAAAATGCAAATACTTTATTTAATTTGCTCATCAAAGATGCTCTGTTTTGTTAGTTTTGCAGAGTATTGGCAAGTTGCCATACTGACTCCTAGATCTGCTTTTAGAGTCCTTTGCTATTAATTTGTTATGGCCAGGTATTGCAGTAGTTGAGAATGCTTGTTTTAAATATTCTAAATATATTGTGCTTACAATTTTATCTGTGCACTGCTTAGGAAATATACCTTTAATTACTCTAAATAAACAAACATGAAAGAAGAGTATTTAAGGCAAATGTATTGTATTACAGATCCTCCCCAGATATGTAATCATGCGCAATATAAGGAAAATATTTTGCTTTTATCCATATATCCAAAACAGATTGACATCAGTGCTCCAATCCCTTGAATGAGGCTTCAGATATCTATATCTATCTGTACCTTCCAAGACATTAGTCAGCTATTAACACCACTTTTGCTGACCTGCTTCAGGCATATATCATTAGAATAATTTTGTTAAGACGGAGAGTTATCTGGATTTTCACACAGTTTATGTAACAGTACTACATCAAAGTTTGTGTTTCTTCTTCATCTTACCTGATTAGAGTTTTCGCTAAGTGTGCCAAGTTTAACAGAAGACTAGTAAAAGTACTAAACTGCTTGTTTTGAAACTAGCCAACATCTTTTCAGTGCAGCTATTCTGTTTTTCTTGTAAAAGAAGGCAGTTACCTCCTGTTGCTTCTGACAATCTGTTACATAGCCATAATTCAATAAGCATTATTAAGCTTGCTGGTCGATCCCTGTAATCATGGTCAAAAGCTTTGGCTTGTAGTTTTCATAGATTTATATGTAAGTGCTAGGCTAGCTGCCTTTGTAGGCAGTTTCTCTTTTTGTGCTTAAATTAACCTAACCCATTTAGTTAGGGACTGGCCTTACCCATACCATGTTCGATAATTACATATTACCCTGAGAATAACTGGAATCGTACCATAAATAATTTGAGGAGACAGTGCATAGGATAAATCATTTAGGAGCTGTTTCTGTCCATTAATACTCCAGCGGGCATTCCTTGGATAAATTTGCTGTTTCCCACCCATACACCCAAGGTGCACTTGAATATTGACAGGGGTGAATTTTGTTTTACGTGGATGGTGTGTCTGTTACAGAGCAGTGGTATCCTCTGCAAGATATAACTGTCCCTCCAAACCATTTTGTTGATTTTGCGGAAGTTGTTTATATTTATAGTCCACATATTTCTGATGCCATTTGAATTGCTGATTTGCAGTAAATCCAGCAGTAATGGGTTGAAGGATACCTTGTGTGCCATAGACAGGTCACCCCTTAACAGTCTGTAGAATACCAAATATAGTCACAGGACTTTCGGTCTGTCCATTTTAAGACATGTTGTTCAGGCCTCGTATCCTTTTAATAAAAGCCTTCCACTTATTTAGTACATAGTGAAGGCAGGTAAAAAAGTGGCTACTTTTATCAAAACTGTAGTAAGGCATTTTAATCAGTTGTGCGCTTTTATTTAGTTTTTTTTTTTTTTGTTTACGGTTGTATTTTCCACAATTTTAATTTACCTAGGCCATATTTAATTGAAGGCCTTGGATGCACACTGTAGCGGATTGTTCAAGCAATTATGCATACGCATTAACTGATAGGTTCCTAATAATGAAGAAGGAAGGATTTTGTCAACTTTGCTCTTCTCCTAATTCAAATTTCCCATCCTTTTGTGGACATTAATTTATTAGTCCCTCATACCCCTGCTAACTGTCAATGACCATTAATCTTTAAAGATATACTTCACTTTTTCTTACCAGCATATCAAAAATCTATTTTGCCCATTATATTCTTATTTGGAATTATTTCTCCCACCACCATTATTCCAATTAATGTTTCTCTTCTTACTTGACTCCTACCTATGTAACACCAAAATAGACTGAACACCATTTTTTATTAAACCTTATAAATTCATTGTACAAAAATTCTAATATTCCTAGGCTTAGCCCATCTTCATCTTGCCTTTTAAAAACAAATGCAAAACTAGTTCTACAATCATTTCCATTCTCACAACTCCTAATTTACTAGGATCATACCACATTGCAGATGAAAGAAAACATCGCTCCCCATCATTTGCATGGCCATCCCCACTTCCAAATTTAAAGCAAATCTAAAATGCACTCTAAAAGTTGTATATGCCAATTCCTTCCCAAATTCTTATCAAAGTTTTACCCCTATGTTAGCTCTGTAAGACAACATTGAAACTAAACCAGGTCCGCTCTCACAAACAAGGCATCACTTGCATCCCCTTTCCACCCATATCAAATGTTTGCCTCCTTAATGCAGGCAGTATTAAAAATAAGCAAACTTTAACAATTTGGACACTTCCCTAAAAACAACATCCCAGATCTGGGAGTCATCACAGAAATACAGCTTAATAATATTTCAGCAGGGAACTTACACAACTCTGACTACCTTTACTTCCACAATAATAGGTTGATATCTTAAGCTAGGATGAGGTACTATGATCCTTAACAAAGCTTGTCTTCATCCATTCATTCATTCATGCTCAGGTTTTACTGTTCAGAAAGTGAGACTGAGTGAGTACTAATTAAAATATTACAGAAAAATTGCCTAGCCCAATACAAGGCAGTAACCAACCCACCCATCTTAAATACCATCCCGAATAACAAAAAAAAATCCTAATAGGGGAAATCATCCCTCAGTGCTAGGATATGTAGAAATAGTTTGCAGACTTATAGCAAGGAATCAAAGTCCACAAGACCCAACTTCAAATCTAGCAATTACACAATATAACAAAACGCCAGTCCCCTCTAGTCAGTGACAACTACCCTATACACTTCACAAGTCCTACTTCATCTCACTCCTCCACCATCCTAATAATTTTAAAACCAAAATCCAGCAACTCCTTTTAGTAATCTGCATACCTCCATTTCTCACTAGGATGGGTGTCTAGCCTTTTGTACATAATAATGGAAACGTTTAATCTGTTGTACATGACATACCTACACCTTAGCGCACTGGAAAAGCTGCTGGATTTCTTGTGCCATTTAGACCTTTCCTTGCATTACCTGTTTAACTGTTGTGTAGAGTACTGTAGATTAGGCTTTTTGTACTAACATATAGCGTGCTCTTTTCTACATATCTTATCCATACATAGTTTTCGTATTCCTTTTATAAGTTCAAAATCCTGAAATATCGAATTTCAGAATCTTGAGCCCATAAAGTGGAAAGCCGAAAACTGTGAAAGACCAGAAGCACGAAATTCAAAATCTCACATGTCGGAGATGTTGAATTAGCGGTTCTGGTGTTGCACTGTGTTCATGGATTCGGATAAGTGTTTTTGTTTAAGGGTTTTGGGCAGGGACTGTAGTGTGTGTTAGTGTGCTTTGTTACAGTGACGTGTGTGTGCGAAGGGAATGTTGCTTGTGTGGTGATGTTTTGTGCATGTGTGTATGTAGTGTGACCTTGGAGTTAGTATATTTAAGTAGGGTGAGTGTGGGGGGTGCAGGGGGGCTTGCCCCCCTGCATATTGTAAGGGTAGGTGTGTGTGTTTGTTTAGTTGTGTGCTTGTGTGTTGTATTGCTTTTTTGAGAGTGTTGGGAGGTATGTGTTTTGTGTTTGTATGTGTTGTGTAGTGTGTGCTATGTGTTTTGTTTTTTTGTGGTTTTCCGGTTTTGGGTTTCGTGGTTGTCTGGTTTCGGTTATGTGGATTTTTGACTTCATGGTCTCGATACTGAAATTTGATATTTCAGAATTTTGAGATTATGAAGTGAATCTGTAATTTTCATACATCTCCTGACATGCTGGTGTTTACTTTCGTCTATCCTATTGCACTGCTTATCTGTGCACTGTATTTTCACATATCCTTTTATAATTGTCTGCTTTCTTCACTAGCTTCATGTTTAGAAGCACAGGCTGTAATTTTTCAGATGACTTATTTTGGTTTATACTTTGCCTTCTGTATCTGTTTCTCCCTGGGACGCTGCTGAGAAGTGCTCATTTGCTCTAGTTATACTTTCTCGGTAAACAAATGCAAATAAATATGCATCAACTACCAATGTTTCCTTTGAAGCCTTGTTACGCATACCTATGACAAACACTATGATTGTGAGTGCTTGTGTAGGGCTGCCCCTGGTATTTTCTCTCTGAATTGTCCCTAGACACTACAGAATGTTTACAGTCTGACCAATAGCAATGGATATTTAACTTATTTTATTTTGAATTTGTGTCCTTGAGTCCTGTAAGTATCCTTAACTGTTTTGCTATTTATACGTATCAATCATAATCCTCTGCATACATGATTTAAGAACTCAAATCAGCAAAGCAGTGAAAATTTAGAGATAAAGTAAAGCAGCAAGCGATTCTTGTTGTACACTATACTGCCTTGTCAATAATTACAAAATATAAGCAGCTTAATGTGGTTTGAGAAGTGAGCAGGGCTAGCACTAGTGCTCATTGCTAGATGTCACATAAGGATCTCCTTCATAGGATCAAAATTTCAGAACTTCTGATTATCGAGGACCAGAGGATCGAAGTTCCAAAATATCAAACCTTGTGAATGTAGATCACTGTACAGTGCGGAACGGGAGCTTTACTATGCTCTTCACTGTAGTGTGATCTCAGAGTTGGTATATTTAAGTAGCAGGGGGTGTGTGGGGTGCAGCCCCCCACACATGGGAGCTGAAGGGGGGCTTTCTCCATTGCAAAAAACGTGAAATCAGAAGTTTTCACATTTTAGAATTTTTTGTAGAGTTGATATTTCAGACCTTCAATCCTCTGGTCTTTGATCAAAGGTTCGATGTTCCAAAATGTTGATCCTGTGAAGTAGACCCATCGCATACATATATATGTTAGTAGCAGGGCAATTTTTGATATTGCTTAGCCTTGCGGAGAGGAGCAGAGACAATGATAGTGGTTGAGCAAGTGAGCTCTTGAAGGTTTGAGAACTGTGATAATTGTCCATTTGATAAGGGGATGATATTCAATGACCTGGATATGCAACTAATACAAAAAAAGTCTTTAAAACCAGACTGGTCTGACTGTGGTGGCAGCATGTACTGAAAATGCAGTAATGCAGTGCTGGTGTAGAATGTTATCAATAGTCCTGCTGGGAAACTCTGTGATATTTGTGTGTGTGTGTGTGTGTGTATGCGCATATATCTGTGTGTGTATAAAAGGTAGTTTGCATGCTTTCATTTGAATGCAAAGAAAGTCAGAGTTGCTTTTGCAGTCATAGATTGTCAAATTTGCTATTGGTTGGTTGAATTAAGAGTTAATGAAAATGTAACATCTGAATGTTCATTTGAGTGAAGAAATATTTGTGTGGTAGAGATAAATGGGGATGAGTGTGTGTGTGTGTGTGTGTGTGTGTGTGTGTGTGTGTGTGTGTGTGTGTGTGTGTGTGTGTGTGTGTGTGTGTGGACATGTACACCAGAGTGTTTCATGGGTTAGGACTAGAGTAAAGTCTGGGGGTTGGGGATGACATTGATTCTCAGCTGGGGTGCCTTCTGTGCAGAGTCTGCATGTCCTCTCTGCATCCGTGTGGGTTTCCTCCGGGTGCTCTAGTTTCCTCCCCATGTTAAAAAACATGCATCTGGAGCATTTCTCCTCGGGCCTCCACTGAAAATTGACTTCATTCCAAGTTGGAATTTCCTGGTAAACAAATGATAAATAAAATAATGGTTAAAGAGTTTACCTCACAGACACAAGGTACAGGGTTTGGTTCTCACCTTTGGGGAAACTGGCTAGGCTTAAAATTGCCTGCAAGTGCAGACAGCCTAGTACTAACCTACAGATTAAGGGGTCAGTTGAGTTTTATGCATATTTCATGTTTTGTGTGTGTAAAAGTGTGCATCTGAGTGTTTGTGCTCTATGGTTAGAGTTAGGGCTATGTAAGGAGATATATTTAGGTTGGCTTTCGTAGCTCAGGATTTCATAACTGAGTAGCAATTATCCATGGAGAGCACCACTACATGTAAATACAAATACACAAACTGCAGGTTATTTGTGCTAAGGAATTGTGAAACTATTTTGATAAGCATGCCTACTAACTGAAAAGTATAAAGTACCTGAAGATAAGTGTTAAGTATATGTGAAGGACTATGTGAACTCCATAGGCTTTGTGTGTGTGATGTCCCCATTCTAGGCCAGTAATTGGGGAGCCTGAATCCTCACAGCCGACACTGGAGAGAGATATTCACTTGGAACAAAAACGGCTACACCCAGTATTTCCAGATGCAGCTTTCTGCATCAAGCAAAATTTACCTTAAGAGGACACAGGGGAACACACTCAGTCTGGTTTTACCTCTCTCTCCAGAAAGACTCCTCACTGGCACAGCTATAGAGGTGAGTCCTCAGCCGAGTGTCCAAAGCAAGTCCTCCACCACTCTGTCTGTGAAACCAGTGCTTCATGTCCCTGCCTTAGAAGTTGACACACACTCTCTTTGGGAGAAACACACACCTTCAAAAGGCTGACACAAATTTACCAGCTATGCCCTCTTATGCCCAGACTATAAGGTAGTTCCTCTGCCACCAGACACTCCAAAGCCAGCTACTCTGAGACTCTTACAAGGGTATCCAATTATACTGAGTGAAATTAATAAATCAAGTGATAGTGCTTGGCCAATGCAGTAAGGCTTTCAGGAGTGACCACAGTGTCACCAAATAAATAGAATTCCTCTTAAAGCTTAAAATATTCTCTAAAGGACCAGCCACAATGAAAAGTTTAAATCTATTTAATAATTAAATAACATGAAAATATTAAATATCTATTTACAATAAACACCAGAGTTTCAGACAGAGGAAATATTAAATTAACACAGATGAATATGTTTGCACAGATACAGAAAAACAGTACTTAACTAATCTCACTATATTTTTCTGACTGAGCTAAAGAATTACTATTCTCTGGTTCACATACTAGAGCAAGGCAAGATGAAGTAGATGAGGGGTCCTTCTTTGTCAGGTTCCAAAAACAGACTGCTCTGAGACTTAGTCTCATCTAGTATTAAGATATCATTTAAGTGATGAATTACATAATGACATCTGGCCATCTGACTTCTGGTTGCCATGCAACCTCCCTTGGCTATAAGTTGCCAGGATTTAGCACATATGTGTCAATAATACACATGCACACAGCTTGCTAAGATCTGTTGCAGCTTCTGGAAGTCATAAAACCATAAAACACTTCCACTCTTCCAGAGTAGCAATTAGTTCCCTGCTAGAGGCAATGCAGAATGCTTCCTAGTACTTGTTTTAACAGATATTTTGTCTCTGGCGGCAATCAGAACTGTAAGACACAATTGTTATGGCCTAAACCAGGCAATTTAATTTCTTACTACTTTTCATAGTTAGCTGGACTGAGATTAACCTCTTCTCTTCCTGCATCCTCTGTTAAAACATATACATTTAATCAGTTACAATACAGTCAGGCTTCACTGTTAGTACTTTTTAACACAAGAAGATTTACAAATACATTTTCAACACAGGCATATGTACAAATCAATTTGATATACAAATGATATATAATTCTTTATAAAATTCCAGATAGCTGTGCTGGCATATGTTACACATCCACTGCCCTACTTCTCCTGGCATAGCTGATGTGGTGCCTCACCATTGGCCCAGTAATCGAGGAGCCTCAATTCTCACCATTAGCACCAGTAGGGGATGTACATTGGGAGGATGAAAGGTACACATACAGTATTTTTTAGATACAGCTCCGTGCATCAAGTGTAATTTTACTTAAGAGCACACAGAGGCTACAGCCAGTCAGAGGCCAGTTTCTTCCTCTTTCTCCAGATCCCCAGTAACACTCCCAACTGGCACAGCTATAGAGTTGAGATCTCAGCTGAGTGGCCAAACCAAGACCTCCAACACTCTCTCTCTCTCCAACAAGTGATTCATGTCCCTGCCCAAGTAGCAGGCACACACTCCTGGAGATTTGTTTTTTACACAAACACACACACACACACACACACACACACACACACACACACACACACACACACACACACACACACATGGGAAAGGCTGACACAGGTTTACTAGCTGTGCCCCTTCTGCCCAAACTATCAGGTAGTTATTGCTGCCACCAGCCACCTTTTTATCAGCTATTTTAAGGCCCTTAACAAATGTGTCCAATCTTACTGTGTAATGTTGCTATCAGTACAAATGGTAGTTTGACCAAGAGCAAGGCTATTAGTAGTGGCCTATACAGTGTCACCAAATAAATATGCAAGTACTCTCAGAACTTAAATATGTCTCACAAAGGTCAGCAAAAATGAAATGTTTAAATATATTTAATAATAAATAATATAAAAGCACAATACTAATATATATATATATATATATATATATATATATATATATATACAGTTGTATAATAGTTAAAAATTACAGGAAATATTTCAAACAACATTGTGGGACAGTCTCAAAAAATAAAAAAAAAACATTATCCAGGCTAAGCTTTGCTATATTCTTAACTATATCTAAGAAAATTACTATACCCTAATAACTAACTTCAGAGCAAGCAAGGCAGATGTGGTGAGTGGCTGTTGATGTCAGGTCAAAGACAAATACAGAATAATCTCTCTCTCTGAGACAGTTCTTTAATATCTCAAATATTACTGCTGAGATAGCTTGCAGAATGCCATCATTTCTTGTCATCTGACTCTATCCTGGATAAACCCCCTGCTGCTGGAAGCTAGTACTATTTAGCATCCACCTGTGAAATTGCATAGACCTCAGATCTTTTGACAAATTGTGGACATTGTAAAATAATTTACATTCCTCCATATTTAAAGACAATACGGAAAACTTCTAGTTCTAGACATTGTGTCTGTTACTGGACTGAAACTGAAAGATAACATCCTTTTTATGGTCCAGCAATAAAGTAATTTAATGTTAACTATTTTTCTGAAGTTTTGCAAGTTAACCTCCTGTGTTCTAGTTTCCTCTGGTAAAATATATACATTTAAGCAGTTACAGTAGTGTATATACATTTCTGTTCTTTTCCAGGAGGGTACACTGTGGATGCATCTTTAAACTCAGTATTTTGTAAAATACCTTTTCAACACAAACTTCGGTACAGACCATGTTATATTACATGCAGTTCTAATATATTTTTAGCACAAGCATATACATCATGTTGATATTCACAAATGCCATATAATTTACAAAATTCCAGGTAGCTGGGCTGGCAGTATCGCCTTTCATGACAGCTGGTAATACCTCACATCATGCCAGTGTGATTTTGTATGTACTCAGATTTTGTGGATGAATGTATAAAATAAAAAGGATGAATAGTATTGCAGCAGTCTATTCAGTTGAAACACAAAGGACTTAAAAAATATATATGACTTTGTTAGTATTGATGAAGTGCTTTCATCCAAAAGAAATGTGGACTTCATCAGAATCACTGCACAACTAAAAGAGAGGGATTTGTATATAAAAGCTAAACTTGATTAAGATTATAAAACAATTAAGTCAATTAAAAATCCAACACTTAATATTTAAAGGGACCTTACTCTAAAATACAACCATATATCTAAAAACTTAATGATATAGAGTGTAAAAATATAAAAGTCTAAAAATATATGAATATATAAAACAGATAAAATATTGACAATTATAGCTGATTTCTTCTAAAATGGTGAAATTAAATGTTATAAAATTAGGGCTATTCAAAAGATGTATAGAAAGGGCATTATTAGTATTTTGCCTACCTATCTGGTATAAATGTTCATATATTCTATTGTGGATGAGTGCAGCTATGCACAAGCTTGCATAAAAGAATTATGGCAAGCATCTGACTGAGCAGCTTTTATTATTAAAGTCAATCACCATGTGAACGCTGTCCCCTAATGGCTCCACATTACGACTTCCAAGTTAACAAAATTCAATGGTGCATCCACAAATCCACTGGTACTGCTCCTCTTATAGGAAAATGTAGTCAATAATCCAGAGATGAATAAAAAACAGCTTTATTTACAAAATGACACGGAAAGTGAGCGCTTTCGCCAATAGGCTTCTTCAGACAGTCTGAAGAAGCCTATTGGCGAAAGCGCTCACTTTCCGTGTCATTTTGTAAATAAAGCTGTTTTTTATTCATCTCTGGATTATTGACTACATTTTCCTATAAGAGGAGCAGTACCAGTGGATTTGTGGATGCACCATTGAATTTTGTTAACTTGGAAGTCGTAATGTGGAGCCATTAGGGGACAGCATTCACATGGTGATTGACTTTATTTATTTTTATTCATTTACGCTGTTCCTGAGCTCTGTCGGTTTGCTGTGCTGCCTTTGGTTGTGTAGCTTTTATTATTAGTTTAAATATAGTGGTTCATTATGCTTTATATAGGGGTATCCTTATGTGGATACCCTAATCTTTTCATTAAAGAGTGGAAAGGGGGAGATAAGTTTGAAAAAGAAGAAACACACAGAGGGAAGCAGATCATGATCACATCAAATGTGTTGCACTGGAGGAGGTTGATGAGGAGGAGGGGTATTTTTTTTTGGCAGGGGGTAGACCCCCCCTACACTAATGTCAATGGGCCTGTATACTAAAAGGCATAATAATGTGGCAAGACTTGCATTGGGGATTGTGCAAGCATTACAGTATTGTAAGTAGCAGCAAAGAAGCATTGGAAATATGATCCGCAGAGCATTATACAGAACGATGAAGTTCATTTCACATAGGATCACCCATTACCAACTGTTCAAAAAATAGACGTGAGAACATCAAATATAATAGTCTATGAAAATAAGACAAAAGTAGCATTGATCATTGAAATTGCTACTCCCAATGATTACAGTGTCTTATGGACCAGGCAGATATAAATTCATAAAACACCAGCATTTGTGGGCAGAAGTGAGGGTAATGTGGAAGAAGGATACCCAGACAATTCCAATAGTAGTAGATGTAATGGGTCTCATAAAAAAGAATTTAGTCTTATTTGGATATACTATCAATACATGTAACTCTGTATGAATTGCAGCAGAAGTCAGTTCTGGGCACTTTGCAAGTGCTATGAAGAGCAATTTGGCTAACATCAATGATTGAAGCAATACTAATTTTATGAACTTTAGCCATACTTGTACTTAGAAATGGGGTCCATTCCCGTCATGGTATTAGAAACCTAAAATACCTGGAGAACTTAAAGTAAAATGCTAGTATTACCAAATAATGTAAGTTAGAGATAGCAGGGTTGCCATCTTCCTCCAAAATTTTATATTTATGTACAACTTGTCTTGGGGAGGAGAAACTTTCTATACACTTTCAGTATAGGTTCTGCATACCTAAATTGCAATTTCATTCAACATTTGGTGAATTTTGTTCAAGCGTAAGCTGTAAACACATACCCACAAACTGTAGCAATTGAAAGGAAGTTTTAAGCTCCTTTCAATACATCCTTCATTTAACAAATGATAGTACTGTTACAGATGGATGTCGTGCATATTCTTCTGGACAATGATGTCTACTTTGATAGTTTTCTTTCTAATAACTGTTAGCATGTAAGGGAATGATTTAAAATGTATAAATAAGTAATAAAATTGGTCATTTCTTACTAAATGATGTGCTGGTCATTCACTTGAAATTGCAACTTCCACCTACCATCTCAGACTAAGGTGTGGTGTCTGAGTTCAGCCATTTTATGCATGCAGTTAAATTGTGGAAGAAGTGATGGTTTTGTACAATTACTATAATATTTTTTTGGCCTACACAAACAAAGTTCTTTCTTTACAAAAACTGTCTGCATGTACTGCAACTACTAAATAAGGTATTATACCATGATCCCCCCAAAACGTGCACGCTGATTGGCCAGCGTGCCCGTTGTAAATCGAGTTATACTAATGGAAAAAGGTCCGGTCGCCCGGACTTTTTTCCATTAGTATAACTCGTTTTTTTAAAACACTGTCTCGCTATGTTAAATGGGTTTAACATAGCGAGACAGCTTTAAAATAAGCAATGGAGATCTCCGTTGCTTATTTTAAAGCTGTCTCGCTATGTTAAACCCATTTAACATAGCGAGACAGTGTTTAAAACAACGGAGAAAGCAAGATCTCCGTTGCTTTTTAGTGTTTCGCTATGTTAAATGAGTTTAACATAGCGAGACAGTTTTAAAATAAGCAACGGACATCTCCGTTGCTTATTTTAAAACTGTCTCGCTATGTTAAACTCATTTAACATAGCGAAACACTAAAAAAAAAGCAACGGAGATCTTGCTTTCTCCATTGCTTTTGCCCACAGTTCTGATGTACTGCACAGGCACGCAGTACATCAGAACTGCCGCGGATGCCAGACATCTGCGGAAGGGCAGTAAACAGGCATTATACTATGCCATTATTTAAGAAAAGTAACAGTTTCTTTTCTTAAATAATGTCATGGTATAATAGCAATAACCCACTTCTGGTTGTGGGTAATGCTAAATTTACCCACGGTTGGCTTTGTTTGGTCCCTTGGGCTTCGCCCTCGGGACCAAACCACGCCAACCGTGGGTAAATTTAGCATTACCCACACCCAGACGTGGGTTATTGCTATAATATACTATAAATGAAATTATGGCAATGTAAATATTTTTGTGTATAAATACATATTTATATACATGAAAAAAAAATAGTTGTAAGTGTACTCATGCAGATATATATTTAATTTACTGACATATATGCATGCTTGCATAAATTTCTTTACTCATGCATATAATTATATGTATTTATACAGGTGAGTACATTATCACCCAATAATTCACATATTATTGGTATACAGATGCAGTTCTGTCTAAAGATGTTTATGCTTTCTTTTGCATAATTATAACAGCATTAAAGAGACATATTTGCAGTTACACATATTTCATTTATCAAATACATTAATTTATGTAACTTTCTTAATTTATTTTTTAAACCTATGTTTAATATGACCAAAAAACTCTGGCCTTCTCACCACTACCTGATCATACCACTTGGCCAGCTGGTCAGTATTATGTTTCTATAGGTCATCATACATGTGACAGCACTGGGGGCCATAGTGGGTGAGCTCTGTCAGGGATGATGTGCTCACTTAACTTGTGCCAGATGTCAATTGCTTTGACACAGAACCTCTAACACATACCTGGACCCTTTCCAGGTATGAATTATACAGAAGGTAAAGCATTATTTTGGTATCTTTATCTGATCAGCTTGAAGCATGGCCTCACGCCTTCACAGATGCTGCTATCATTTGAAGTGCCAGTACCAGAATGAAAACAGCATGAACAGGGCTGTGGTTCACAGGTTTAGAACCACTTCCTCTGGGGTGTGAAATTACATTAACCAAACCCTCTTAACCAGCAGGGGCATTAGAGCAGTTACTGTTATTAGCATGTTTGGTTTGACCAAAAAAATGTTTTGTCACTTGCATATTTTTGTAAGTAATACATTTACATTTAATTTTCATGGTGGATAAAAATCATTAATGAAGTCATATATATATATATATATATATATATATATATATATATATATATATATATATATATATATATATTTATCCTACTTGTATGCATACATGATTATATATACATACATTTTTTATTCTACTGATATATATATATATATATATATATATTATATATATATATATTTTTTTTTTTTTTTTTATCCTACTTATAATTGCTACTTCTGTTGTTGTGCATTGCCTTTACTACCTTTTTGGAGTATTTCACCTGAATGCTGTTTATGGATTTGTCATACAGTGTAATATTCATGTTTTTATTTAATTATTGGGTGATCTGCTTTTTGCAGAAATTAGTATTCCTGTGTGTGTGAGTACCAAATTTTAGTAAATGCTGAGTGCTTTGATGTGATGACATGTGCCAGATAATAATAGATGGGCAGGCATTATACTTGATTGTTGGACAAACTCACATATATATGATTCCATTTTATCTTTTCTAAACAAAGTCAGCTTAGAAAGTAACTGAGGTTATTTGTGTATTTCTGCAGCATTCTGGGGACTGCTGTGGACTCCCTACCACTATCCCCAGTGCACTCTTATGAACCCAAGGCAATGTTCACAAGTACCAGAACCTTAATTACTTCATAGGTTGCTGCACAGATTCTTATATTACTGTGATTCTTAGGGATAAATGTAAATTGGTCTAATTTACATACAAAATGCACAAATGATACTGAACTAGGAAACCATGGACTTTATAAAGAAGAAAAAAATAGTAATATTGAAAATTAATATGAAACCGTTCATAATGATGTAAGATTGAGATCTGTTTGAGAAATGCTTGTTTTACTGATATGATGGGTGAATTACAATATCTTTAGCAAATACTGTCAAACTAATTTCTAAAGGGAAAATCATTACAATAGTGTGTCTCTTCATGCAAAGTTCAACAGAACGTGTGTTAGTGATCATTGAGAATTATTTTGGTGTCAGTTAGTGATTGTGCATAAGTGGTGATAATGCAGTGTTTCATGAAATACTGAACTGGCAAAGATGTTTTATTGTCTCAACATGCATGTCTTTACTGGGAAATTTCTAATTAAAAATAACAGTATAATGATTCCAAGAAGTGGGAGGAGTTAGGGGAAGGCTGGATCTGCTAGCATGCTGCTTTCCTTACTATTGTGAATATATTCATGATAGTACAAACATATTTCAGAACTACCTTACTTGGCTGGACTGAGACTCTGCATGTGTATATATAATTATTGGGTTTATGTCATCTAACTGTTTTTTTTTTTATTATGAGGATGGAAAGTATGCTTTCATTGTGTTGTTCATTGACGTTTATTGCAACATTGTGCATATTTTTATGTGCAGAAATAATGCAAAACAAGGGATCAAGGCAAAAAAGGACAGCTTCAGCCATCTGGAAAATCATATTGTCATGGCAGCCCATACAACTTGCGGCACATTTCTGTTTGATAAAGGGGTGCCCAAACAACCTGAGAGGGCAAAATCCTGGAATCAAGTTGTTATGAACATTAATGCTGTTGATGGAATGAACTGCATATTAACACAGTTCCAAGAAGAGGGCATATTATATAGTAAGACATACTAGAGCTGAGGTGAAGCAGAATGCAGTTGCCTGTACCACTGCTGTGGGGAGGCTTCAACACTTATCCCTTTAATGCCAGTTAAGGAATTCCTCCTCTACATTCATGGGGATGGGAGGGAACAGAAGTTGATGGGATTGGAATACTCAGGAATGGTGTGGACACTACCAAAATCTGCAGCACCAATACGTGCCTGCTCAGGAAGGTCTGTTTAAAAACAATAATATATATTTATATAGACAGTTTTGAATGCTGACATTAAACATATGACAATTACTGTTAACAAGCAAATCTTCCTTAGTCGCAGAGGAGGATAATGAAGGCAGTGTGCATGGTAAGTGTTCCCTATACTTCCTTACTCAGCACAAACTAGTTTATGCTACTTTTTATTGGTAATGTTTTCGAATAATTTTTTACGGGGTCAGCGCTGGAAACAAACAATTCAACTATACCAATTAGTTTGGAGGATATCAGCAACAGAATGGCTTTTGGTGATGATAACATAGTTATATTTATGAGGCAGCCTGTGGAATGTGACATGTAGTCTCAAAGTTTAATCACAGGATATCCCACCCGCAACATGCTAGTAACTCTGCAGGAAGTGACAGTGCATCACACATTCCTGCAGGAAGTGACAGTGCATCATGCAGTCATGTGCATGCTGACATTACACTCACTCTTGTATAGGAGGAAAACCCATGCGTCTCTGCACCAGTATTTGCAACCCTAGCAGCACACTTTCAGGATGATGGCAAAAATTCAGAGGTGATTTCATACCTCTCATATGTTCATATTTGTGCCTCTTATTTTGCTCTGTTCCCTTATAAAATTTGTGATTTTCTGGTAATGATGTCCCAGTCTGCCTCTGGAGAGACCCTCTGGCAAGTATAGTGTGGTCTATACATACTGTAGTATTCACAGGGATAGGAATTCCACGTATCCCCCCAGTGCCAATGTGGGGGGGGGGCACATATACTTACTAAGACCTTTATAATATCCCTGTCCACTCAGAACCTACCAACTATCTCCTGATTGTCAACATTATAAGGATTAATAATCTGCCTAGATTGCTACCTTCTTGGCCAGTGGGCATAACTGGTTGCAAGCTGTTCTAGGTCTGCCAAGACTAGCAGCTGTCCTTGAGAAATAGCAAGGCTAGCAGCAAGAGACCACATTATCATGGAAGGACTACAGTTCTGCCTTGTACAACAAACCTGTGGATGGAGCAAAAATGCGCAAAAGCTTGACGATGAGCATCAAGTAGGAGGGTGGAGGCTGAAAGCTTCATTAGGATACCCAATTTTACATCATTACTCATTTACATCTCAATAGGACTTCATCTGCTTATGTTCATTCATGGCCATCATGCATTAGAGTAAGTAGCCTGTGTGAATTGTGGCCTTGTTGCACTCATTTGCAGACATTGTGGGTAGCCTTTATACATTCATGTAATGACTATGAACACCTCCTTTAGTTTTGTGCATGTTTGATGCATGTGTCAGTGTTCAAGTGTTTTGTGCAGTAGCACTGTTAGGGAAAGGGAATTTTGTAAGTACATGTTTAGGGTTTGGGGTTTGCTAAAACCCCTTCCTCTGAATTATCACTATTCAGATGAATTGTCTGAAAGTTATCCTCTCCCCCTTTTTTAATTGACTGGGAAAGGAGACTATTTGTTAATTTTTTTTTCTACCTGTGTTTTCTGATTGTGTGTCACTTCATGCAAAGTTCAACAGAATGTGTGTTGATATTTGTCAATTTTTACTAATATACCAATGTATACTTAATGTGTATATATTCCTAAATGTACGTATGTTTTGTGTGTGTTTAATATATCCTTTGATTATGTCACTACACTTTTTAAGCCTTCTTGTAAATGTGTATTTTTTAAATCTATTATGTCACTATACTGTATAATTTAGCTACACCTTTAAACTTACTTTTCTACATTTACTATATTTATAATCTAGGCTGAGCCTGCAGATTGTCCAATTATGTTATCAGTGTTCTACCTTGGTAAACAAAACTTAAAATATATATATGTTTATATAATATATAACTGTCCTAATATATACATTTAATTATTTGTTTTGCTTTTTTATAATGCCTTGATGGTATTGCTTACAATTATCCTTTTCAGTCCGAAACCTGGTATGTACCTAGCTGTTGCACACATTCTGGAAAAGTTTCTAACTTCCACTTCTGCGTCTCATTTTATTGTAGATGCTTGCATGCACTTCTATGATCTGTATATTTAATGCAATATTCATAAAAGCATACTGCAAAGGTAAAGTCATTGTGCACTAAAATCCCACAATGACATTACACAGTGGTTACACAAATCACTTATGGGCAAAGGTCTGACCCTAAATTGCTTCCAATTTCCAGTGTTGTGCATATACACTCAATATAGTAAATAATTAATTGCAAATTTCCAATGTTTTAATTCATGAGGTCAAAATTTTCTGTCCAGAATCTATAAGGATGTGTTGTATGAGGATTTTTTTATATATTACTTCATGAAGTAAGAATCTTAATGGGAATTTTGATTATATGATGGAAAAATATTCATCTGTAAGGGTTATAAATCTATGCTGTATTTGACAAGAATAGTTTATCATTGGAAATTTTAATTCATTTGGTTTGAACTTTGGAATGCTAAGTCATGAATACAGGAATTGTATTCTTTGTATAACAATTCAATATGCTTTATTTCTGCCTCCAAGGATGATATTGCTCTCACTTTGGCAAATCACTTATTTTGCACTAATATGAAAAAATATTGCCACTTTAATCTCTGATGTAATAATGTACTTATGGTATGCTGAAGTTTTATTGTGAGATTTATTTCTGCTGCTGTTTCTGTATTAATTTAGTATGATTTTTCAATACTTTTGGCAATTTTCAGTACTTTTTTCCCAAAAATATCAGTTACAGTGGCTATAGTTTTCCTATACTGATGCTAAGAATTGTCTGTTAGCTTTAGTCCCTGTGGTACAGGGTTCAATTCCTGCAGCCCTCTTTTGTCTACTATGTGACCTTGAGCAAGTTGCTTAAACAGACAGCGTTTGAGGACAACTGGAAGTTTGAGCTAGGATCCTCAATGGTCTCAAGTACTGCAAGCCTAGTAGCTAACTATAACTACTTACCTATAGAAAAATGACTATTTTGCACTCCATTGTAAGTTTCAGTCTTGCTTTATAAATTCACTTTGTGTATCACTTGAAAAATGTCAGTTCTGGAGTATTACTACAGAAATACTTTGTTTGGATAAAACATGTCGAAATCAACTCAAACTATCCTGCTGCTTTTGATTTGGTGAGCACAGCTTTGTTAAATTTTGAAAATGTCATCATGCTATGCTGAACCCAGTATATCAGTTTCTTCACATTAAACAGTGAATATTGATCATCTTTTTAGAGAAGAGACCACCAGTGAGCAAAACTGTTTGGAAAGGATACTTCTGCAAAATTGCAAAGAAAAATAAAATACATTTTTTGCATGTGTAGGAAGGGAGGTATGTTGCCCCTATGTGAGGTGTGGGCATCCTTTGCATCTTAAGTTATAATCAACTCCACAGTGTTTACCTCTCAAGGAAAGGGATATACTAACTCAGAAGTTAGATTCACTCAAGTTATCTGACGTGGAAAACGTGAATTCACACAAAGCGTCTTCAGCCAGCTGTTTGGCACCTACTGTTTTCAATCCAGCAACACTATGGGCCAGCATTCCTTATTAAATGCTTGTCAGATTAATTTATTGATTTATTTTTTAATGTTACCCTTGATCCATTTTGAATGTAAAAACTCCCATAAACTACCAGTGTATCAGAAATATGCAATATTTTTACTAGTGAACACTAGTGAATATTTCTTATATGACATGTAGAGGGAACATTTCAGACTTCATTTACCTTTAGTATGGACGTTTGCAGCAGTTTACTTTGGAATCATCTGTTTTTGACCAAGTGCAATTGCACCTCAGAGAAAATATAATTAAGTGAGTAGTAGAGATGTTGATATGACCGTTTTGACAAGGAAAGGGTTGCTTCCGTGGGAAACATGGCCTCAAGAGTCATAATGTCATAGTTTTTGGGCATTTTAAAAAGTAGCAATATGGATACAAACAATGCAAAATGAATTACTTATTTACTAAACAGGTGAATGTGTCTATGACATTGAGGAAATCTGTTTTTTAATTTTAATATTTATTTATTATGCATCAGGACTGCCTTCTGCTGTCTCATTTCATGACAATGTTGCAACTGTTTGATTTTGTACTGCAGTATCAGAAAAGAAGCATATTTCATTGTTTCGATGTGGACCTTGACACTTTAATCTGCTTGTACTGCTAAACCTATTTAAGTGCACACATTCATTTATTTTTGGCTTTATTGACCAGGAAAGTTGAAATAGGCAAAAAAACTATTTTCCGAGGAATCCCAGGGAGAAAAACTACACAATGAAACTTTGTGTAAGCTAGCAATCATTTTGGTAAGCATAATTCACAAATATGTAAACTGAGATTTACATATAAGTGCACTACTAACAAAATTTAAATACAGAGAGTGAAATTTACATACAAAATAGTGACATAAAGTGCTGCATCCCATCACGGAACTGCCTCTGCTTTAGCCTTCATGAAGCGAGTGTGATATTCTGGACATAGATGTATTGCTTCAGTACAACTTTCAAACATTAATGCAGAGACCCCCTGGAAGAAATATAATTAGGAAAGCCATCCAATGTATAGACAGTCATTGCATTGTACACAACTCTGTAGATTGTAGCTTGTACATCCTTACTGAAAAGTTGAACCTGGCAGAAAAATAGAAGTGGGGATAAAAAAAAAAACAATTCCTTCAATGCAGTCTGCCCTTTAATGCGTTACACCACAGCACTGGTCTCTCAGGTGCATACTAATACTTTAAACAGGGAGTAATATAATTTGGACAGCTGCAATAATGTCCTACATATGTGGTTCATATTTGGTCTTGTATTTCAAGCACTGTTTCTCTGATCTATTATTTTCAATGAGATTGTATGTGTAAGTGCAAAAGTTTTATTCCTATTCAATTTAGCTGTTTCACCTGCTTGCTCTCCACTTAAGATCATAATGCAGCAGTTGTAACATTATGTTTGGTCAAGACATTGTGCTGTGATAAAGAAAAGGAGGCAGGTGAAGTCAGAAACCATGCAGAATTAAGTAGATAAAACACTTATACACATAGATATATCTATTTCTCTTTCTGTCTCTGTATATATGTATATATATATATATATATATATATATATATATATATATATATATATATATATACACACACACACACACACACACACACACACATATCTATATATATATATATATATATATATATATATATACATATGAACACAAGCACACCGCATGTCAAATGCAAAATGAGCTGAACTTATGCTTATGCATTTCAAAGATTGCACTGCAAAGCTAGTGTTTAATATTCAGAAGCTTCACTTTGATTTTTGCAAGCCTTTTATAGACATAGTTAAAATAATTCATTTATTCATGGTCTGCATTTTCAGTAGCTTGTTTACTACTTAATCATAACCAGTATACACCTTGATAACAAATGATAATTGCTGTCTTGAATATTTGTGATTGATTTCTTTGAATTTAGCTAATGGATTTTATTTCAGCTTATACTAGACAATAAATTGCTTACATCCTAATAATTTTTTCAACAGTGATTTCATTGTAATGGTTTTAGAACAGTGAACCTCTGTGGAATTGCCTAATGCTTTTCTTCCCCTGCAGATAAGTCCCTTATTATGACTGCATCTCTTTTCTTATTTTCAATAACCACTCTGTGCTTGCCATCTGCATCGTATGCAGCATGAAATAGTAACTGTTCATTACTACAGTATTATGTTCCAGCTGATGACAGCAATAAAAAGAAAACAATGTCCTTTGTGAAGCTCTGTTGTGCTTGCTCTTTTCTCAGTTATGTATTTCTGTATCGTAGTAAAAAAAATTATTAGAAAAAAGTCAATAATGCTGCTAAGTGTAGTTCAGTGATAAGATATTATTGTTCACATTTCTCTAGAATGAGATTTAATCTGCAGAAATAATCTGTGAGAAGGAGGCAAGCATGGAAGCAGTACTGCACATCTATCTGACTCCTTATTTACCTGTCTACAAATTCATTCTTTTCATAAGGCTCAGAGACGTGGTATGAAGTAAGGGCTATGGTAGCCGTGTAAGACATATGCAGTTACACACCACAGAGGCGTCTGTAATTCAGTATAGATGCACATGTTTACAACAGCATCTGCAACTGTTGCACTGCAATTTAGGAAAGCCAGACTAGTGCACCAGAGATGGCAGAACATGTGGTAAATGGAATCTACCAGCTCCTAGGCACAGTAGAATACAGGCAGAGTATCATAGCTACAGACTGGTATAGCCTACAGGGATATGGACACTTGCCTGACCATGACTTCCTTAATCCTATAGTGCACAATGCATGTTTATAATGCAGGAGGTCCTGCAGAGTGCACATTTGCAGCTCCAAGGTAGTACTGCAGATTCCAGAACATATGACATACAGCTGAATACCAATGTGGTAATGTGCAGCACTGAGACACACAGGGCAGTCGGTCACATGGCAGGGCAGCTTCAATGGAAACTGCAATGAGCACATTCCTGAAGTATTAATGGTACCTGATTCATGTGCACAGGGATATGGCTGGCACTACAGAGACAGTTGGATTGTATTCTACACCACTGCACAGCAGTCTTATCAGTATTGTCTTTGATCATTACTGGTTATGTACATCATACTGATGATAAAGAATGTCTGATTCCTGCTACTATGCTGATAGTCATCATTTCTCACTTCTCATGTGAGTCTGTCAAAGTCTGATAAGCACTTTTTACCTACTAGGAAAGCTGGCAAGTTTGTCAACTAGAACTGTAATATTTTGTTCATGTCCTTTCTAACAGCATGATCAAAGGTTCATAGTTATATACTAGGCTAATGACCACCAGGGCCTTTATAAGCCTATCCAATCCAGTTGTGTCTCTGTGTATCATGGGTATATATTAGGAGGGTTTATGTTAGTTAGGAAAATTCTAGAGACTATATCAGTTTACTTGCTACTGTCAAAATCTACCTCCCTTAACTTCCAATGGGGGGATATAATGAAATAAATTGTTAAATGGAAGGTTAACTTTAATTTCTGATACCCAGTTATCCCCATGAAATGAGAGCTGTCACCCATCTTGTCTGCTATACAGTTATCCCCATGATATGAGAGCTGTAGCCCATCTCTGACCTGTCTGGTCTCCAGTTATCCCCGTGATATCAGAGCTGTCACCCACCTCTGTCCTGTCTGCTACCCAGTTATCCCCATGATAAGAGAGTGGTCACTTGTCCTGTCTGCTACCCAGTTATCCCCATGATATGAGAGTCGTTGCCCACCTCTGTCCTGTCTGCTACCCAGTTATCCCCAAGATATGAGAATGGTCACCCACCTCTGTCCTGTCTGCTATACAGTTATCTCATATTACTGTAGCAAGAGTGACTTCAATCAGTTTCACCTAGTTTGGTGAGCCTCATCTGTGCATGCAATATGGTAATCAGTATATTCAAAATATTGCTATTTTCCCTCAAAATATTCCTGTTTTTATTTAAAATCCATCTAATTTTTGAACTCTTCATATTAAATGACGTAACTAAAGCTCTGGAATATTTTTTATACTTACCCCTTTCCTTTTCATTTATATGATGATCTGAGTTGACACTTGAGTGGGCTGGCCCTCTGTGGCCTACTTTCAGTGTCTTCTGGCCAGAAAGTGCAGAGAAGTAATTACTGTAGTGCTGACAATTGTGTTCACCCTCATAGGCATCCTCCCTTCCCTGGCAGTTACTGGATGCACATACACAGTAAGGGCTATTAGTCTTGTATGTTTAGACTAAGGATTCCTACCACATGCACATGCACAGAAAGGGCTATTAAAGTCTTGAAGGTTTGTACTGTGGTTTCTTACTGTGTACATTAATATTCATTAGCATAACACACATGTGCCAATAAGAACTTTACACTCATTATGTATGATGCTCAGAAGTGAAACCACTTGTCCCAACATGACAAAGGCAAAAGTGGCAAACCCTTCTGGGACCATGTGTGGCAGGAAGTGGAGTGGGCCATCTCTGCTGTCAGTGGCCATAATTGGTCAGTGGCATAGGTGTAGGTCCATCACAGAGTTACCAATGTTATACAGAATGTCAAGGCATGTGAAATCACCATGGACAGGCTCACCACAGGAGAGGGACCATCAACATAGAAAAGGATTTCAGAGGTGTTAGAGTTCCTGGTAAACCCTGTCATGGAGTAGGTCAGTGAACCCTCATACCTGGACATGGCTTGGATATGTGAGCTAGTCTTCTGATGACAATCAGTAGTGGATGCACTAAGTTAATAGTAGCTTGTGCATTTCAAGTTATATGCTGCCCATATATGAGAAGAAGTGATTTAGCCGAATACCTGTGCATATCTGTTCTGTAGGTAGAATGGGGCTGCTGCACTATAAGGTGCATATATATGTGCCCATATGCTATTCACAGTAGTAACCTGCAGAAGTCTGTGTTACAGAGTGGGAATTTTAATGCTCTATTCCACCTCTCTCACAGGTACATTATCTGTATGCCTGCATAGGTTCCATTATTAGTGGGTCCAGTGCAAGCCTGAGGTTAGCAGATCACCTGTGGCTGATGATGGAGGATCCACAGTCAGATGCAACAGCTGCAGTGTCACACATTTCCTCCCCCACCACATATGATGTGTCAGTGGAGGGGAAAGCTGAATCTGTCATCACTGGGGTTACCATCTGTCCCTCTTTGGGCAGTTGCGTCCTGCAAAAAAATCTAAAAAATGGCAAATGTCCTGAGAGTTTAGGACAAAAATATTTCATAAGTTTTCTTCAATAGTTTCATAAAATGGTTATTTTGTATCTGAAACACCTAAATGTTATATGAAATAACATAAACAACTCAAATTCTACAAGAGTAAACTTTTATTTTTGTAAAAAAACAAAGCTCTGTCCTTTGCACAGGCCATGGATACATTGTGTCATGCAAAATCTCACGTTTCTGAAAAAATGTCCCACTTTGGGCATTTGAAAAGGTGGTAACCCTAGTCATCACCTGTGTTTGTTGCTAAAGTACTGTTAGCATGAGTTCCATCCAGGTTACATGGCAGTCAGTGCTATGGATGTCCTCCATCAGCTGCACTGCTTCAAATGTAGATACACCCCTCTTTGATAACAGGTGTGCAGGTGCCCATTACTGCCACAGTTCCAGGTAATTTCCTGACCTATTTATCACACTTGACATCAATCATTGTAGGTTAGTGAAACCATGGTAGAAATGATAAACATGCTGCTTGGCTTGTGAGAGGACTTGCAGCCATTTCAGGGACTGTGGGATGGTCTGCAGTACATGCAGTGTAATATGCCGTATAGTGATCTGGAGCAAACATACCTACTGGGAGGGCATTGGTGGCCCTAATGGAATCCATTGGTACATCAGTGAGGATACTGGCATATGCCCACCATGGCCATGAATCGGTCCTGATGCATGGTGGATGGTTCACAGGTTAGGCTTGCATGGATGGCACACATTGTTCTAGAGACTGCATTAGTGTCACTTACTGGACTTGGTAGCCTCCAAGCCTAGGCATAGTCATTCTCTAAGTTACTGTAGACACTTAGCACCACTACCAGGATGCCCCACCAGGCAAATCACTCTGTTTCCCACAGCCTTTCATCATCCCTGTTCTTTGGAGGTCTGCTGAGTATGACTCCTAGCTGTGAGTAGTTTTGTGGGCTGTGGATGCCATCTAATGACTCCCCACATGTGGAGCAATATCATTGTTTCTGTACATGCCCCCAAAGAGTTGTACCATCCTTCACATGCAGTTTATCATGCTGTGACACTACTGGGCAATGTGTTCTACCTGGCCTCTGTTCAGTACCTGGAATCTCCACCCTGATACTGGGTTGTGTCATTCCTGACTTCCCCCATCCTGTTTGCGACATATGTGGCAATCTCATCCACCTCTTGTGAACATTACCCCTATAATAGTGTGGTAGTGTTACAGTCAACTTTCCCTGTACAATTAATTGTTGCTGTTCCCTGCCCTGTATGAATAACATATCATATGATACACATCAGGGCCAGTAACTGCATGGCAGTGCATAGTACTGGTGACTTAATGTGTGCATAAGTTTTATTTTGTGGTGTCCTGGCCCATAGTTGTGGATGAGATGCTGCCTTTTTGCAAATGCTGAAACATATAACACCTGCATCTACCTTGACTGGGTCACTGCCAGTGCCATTTCTATAACTCTACGCCTGACTTCTATGCTGCTGCATCAGGTTTATCTGATAGCACTGAGATGCTCCTGAGTTGTAGCTGCTTCCATATTGCTAATTGTGTAGCATGAAACACACCAAGAATAACTGCAGTTCTTTGTTACATACTGCAGTGTGCCTCCAGTGGTATCCAAGCAGCAGAAGCATGCCATCTGGAGTCTGAACATATGCTTGACCATGTTTGATGTTGGCAAAGAGTGGTGGTGTATTCCATGTCAGTCAGTGTCTTTGGGTTTTAGATGATCCATGGTTCCAAGGCATATCCTTCATCACCTGCATTACACAACAGTGAACAGAATTATGAGTGGTCTTGTGACTATGTCAATGGGAGCAGTCTACCTTGATATATGTAGCTAGCAATGTGTGCACTTTCCAACTAGATGGGCTTTTGCTAAGGCACCTGACATGGAAATCTGTTAGGGGATGCATGTGTGCTCTATGCAGGAACCAAGATTACTGTCTGGATGGTGCAGACCTACATTATATATAATACCCTATGTATTGCATACTACATTTCAGTTAAAGTTGAAGTCCTTCCAGTAGATATACCAGATGATGTGGAGCATGTGGGGCTTTGGTAGTGGGTGCAGCCAGTGATGCCCCAGGACAGCAGGGAAATGGGATATGCTGCAAAATGCCAGCATAGTGGTAGTAGTAGTGCTTCTCCTCTACTGTCTGTGGAAACCAAATATGCACCTTCACATGCTGCAACATAGTCATAAAACAGGTGCAACATAGCAGAGGGTGTAAGGCCTGTGGCAAGCATGGTTAATGCTACACAGGCCTTTATGTTGCATCACCTATGTAAGTCCACATGTTCTACTTTATTCCACTTGTGGGTGATGGAACTTGATTACATGGTAGTAGTTGACAGTGTCTTGTTCATGGAGGTGATGGTATGTCAGCCTCTGGCAGACCTGTCTATGATGTGAGGGCAAAAAATACCTATATCATGGGCACTGGCTCCAAGAGTGGCCACTAACATTGCTGCCATACCTAACATGCTAGTATGAGTAAAACTGCTGTGCACACAGAAATCATTGCATTCAAAATAAGGAAGGACCGCTGATCTTTTTCTAAGTTTAAATGCTTCTGAATCACTCTGCCATGTTTGGTTTTGTCTTTTGTGTAAACAGTCTCATTGTCATGACAGCACTTGTTTACATCCCATCATGCTGCCATTTGCATTGTCTGCTATTTCCCCTGTAGGACAGCCATGCTCCTGGTGGGGGCTGAATTACCCCCTTCCTACAAATAACCAAGCAGCACACTATTTCACCTAAACTGTGATTGTTTTTAATTACTCCTTACGCTTTGAGACCTTATTTCTAAATGGGAACTCTCTTCACCTCAGCATATGCTCTGTGCACTTGGGCAATCTGTACTCACCTTTGTAAACAATGTGCACATGTGCAGTTTATAGCCATCAACAATTGGTCCTTCTGTCATTTCCCTTTAATGACACTACTTCTCAGATAAATATGTACTTTTCCAGTTTTATCTGCTGGAAAAATCATTTTATTATAGTTGAAATAAGACCATGATGCCATTTTTTTGCAAGGATCACAAGTATAGTGCATGTTGCAGTATTATAAATGTTATACTATTAATCATGTCTAATTCTGTGATAAGACTTTTAGAGGGACTGTAAAGGACAGCTGACTTCTACAGTATACTTATTATAAACCTTGGCTATAAGCATAATGACTTCTTGAATACAAGGTCTTAAAAATGACTTGCAGTAAGGTTGAAGTCCTTGTATTTTTAGGTAGTTAAAACCAGTTAGAAATCTTGAGGGATTACACTACTGCAAATCATGACTCGGTTTTGCATTCAGGACCAGAATTAATCATTGAGAAATCAATTGCTATATAATTGATCCTGACTCTTCCGGTAAACTGAACATTTTATGAAATTAAAATTGATCTTGGTACCTCAGTACTTCAGGTCCCACATGTCACATAAATGTGATCAGATCAGGAGTCATGGAAACCTGCACACTTACTATAGTTTTAAACCCAGTAATCATGCAAGGTAAAATTTAAACTCACAGTAATCGATTAATTTATAATTACATAATATCGATATTTAGCATAATCTTCTACTGAGTTTTACTGACCCTGTTTCTAAGACCTATCTCTGTTATTAGTTACCTAGAATTTGAAACAAGGGAATTGACCACCAGTTCATGTAAATGTAGTAACAGTGCAGCCCTATAAACCTACAGAGAAAGGAAAATACAGAGGAATGCTTGTCTTTAATTAGCAGATAAACTCTATGCCAGGAGAATCTTCTATACTTTAATAAATCCGGTTTTGGCAATGGCAAGGTGCAAACCAATAAGATAAATTAATGAAACACTAAGATGAGTGTTGAAGAGCCTCACGGGTGGTATTTACAGTTGTTATGCATTTGCACTAGTTAAATACAAACTCAGGTCAGATGGGGTTCAGAGACAGGAGCTATTCTTATGTGAAGCCCTGGGAAAGTCACAGAACACTATGCAAATGACTGCATAATGAGATTTAAATGAGAGCTGGTATGCAAATCATGTGCATACCAATGTAAATTGTACTGAAGTGACAGAAATGAAATGGATTGCCAAATTTAAGGCTGATAAAACCCCCAGCTTAAATGAGGTTATAACTTTAAAGCTTGCTTTGAAAGCTCACAGGTTTTCTTATAAGAGTTAATGGATTTGACTGCCCTATTGGTTGTTGGATATTTAAATTAGGCTGATTTTCTTTGGTGGAGCAGATCTGAAGAAGCACATTTTGTGTGAAAGCACTTATCTCCCGTTTTATGCTTCTGTTTTATGTTGTTATCTAGTTATTGTAATAAAAGTATATCTTTTTAACCGTGGTGGTCACGTTGATTCTTTTTTCATATATATATATATATATATATATATATATATATACATACATACATACACACAGACATAGCCTGCATGAGCCCATGAGCACAGTATATCAAACTCGAGTGGCACAACATTGCTGTGCTTATTCACCATAAAGCTTAACCCTGGGCTGTACCTGCAAAGGATCAATCTTGATCAGTGTACTACCCATGCAAACAAACTAGCTAAACAAATATATAAAAATAAATATATAATAAATTGCAGAGATTTTTTTTTAATCTGTCTCATTTGCATGCATAGTATGCAAACTGCTTTATATTTGCAGCTTTAACAGCTGCAGTGCCATTTTAATACCAAACCACCTAGCTGCAGCCCTGCTAGCAGATGATAAGCAATAAACTACCACAACTGCTATTTTTATGATACTCCCAAAAGAAAAGAGGCTGATTGCAGAAAGCAAAAGCTGCTTTTCCTGCCATCTTTGCCTATTGCAAACCTTCAGATTCCTGTTGCTGTGTGCTCCTACTGTAATAAAAAGTTTGATGCGTCTCATCTATGGATTGTAATCCTAGTGTGTCATCTTCTACAAGTCATAATATAATCATCTGCAAAAATATATTCCTGTACCATTTTCATTGTTACTCTGTAGCTCTGACTGGTACTAGAAAGTTCTACATGCCTGTTAATGGCTACATCTCATACTATTCAATGTATCTGTGAATCACAGCCATTACTTTCCATATTAGTTTACATTGTGCGTTCTTAGCAACATCGATCTCTTGCATTTCAAAATATTACTAAGCATTTTTAATATGAGTGTTAAGCAAGCAATAATGCTTGATAGGCTAGGCATTACAAGGGCATAATAGACTACCCAGAGGTGGTGTGAGGCCGATCACTGCAAGTGGTGGGTCTTCTCACTCCTTAAAGGTCTGTTATTTCCCAATAACACCCGAGAGAGAACTAATGCACTTAGAAAATTTAACAGTCAATTTACTATTTACTTTTTTACGTGTCTATTTTATTTTTTTATTATTTTTAATGGAAAATAGTTCCTCCCCTAATGTTTGTACTTTGCTGTAGTACATGCAAGGGGAAGTATTTTGCATCTAATACATAAGTTATGCAAGTATTTCATAAAATATATATTTAAGAAAATATACATACCCACTTAGGCACAAAGTCTTTCACAAACATACCTAAGCTTATGAGACACACACACACACACACACACACACACACACACACACACACACACACATACACACACACACACACCAGTTTCATTTTGCTAAACATGTACACCAGAAATGTGTGATTGTAGCTAAATGAATGTATGCATACATAGCCATAATAATTTGTTTTAGCTCAGTGTTGTCTGATACAGTGCAAACCATTACAACACCCCTCCTCAGCCAGACACATACACAGATGTAGTTGCTTTGACTGTTTTCAGTGCAGATGTCAGATTCTGATCAAATTAATGAATGTAAGAAATGCTGCTGTAATGTATTTCACCTCATTGCTGTCAGTCACCTACAATCACAGGATTACAAAATGTGAAGTAAGCAAGTGCTCGCACACACAAACATGGATCCATGTTACTGTAATTACTTTTATTTTTACCTACTCACTAACCATGACCCGTAAAAAGCCACATTTAGTGAGCAGAAAGCAAATAATGTTTTCATCAAGACATGCCTTGTATGTCCTAAATAATTCACCCATTTGGAATGTGAAGTGTCCAGTGGAAAGCACCCATTCTCCAAGGCCATTTTCTAACAGTGAATAATTAATGCAACCATTTATCAGTATGTGCAACTTATTAATTTGCAAGCTGCATAAACCTGAGAAACATGCTGGTAAGAGGAACTATAGTTTTATAGCATAAAACAAAATTTAATTAAATTAGAACTATGAAATTTGATGTTATGAAAAAATTGTATACTCTCCCATTTGCAAATCAGTTCTCCAGGTTATAAGTCCAGCACCTATATGCATGCCAGTGCCAGGTTCACTTGTTAATTTCAGCTCCTATGGCATGTTTTTGGAATTTGTTCAATGTGGTTAGAACTTTTCTGGCATTTTTTTTTTGGGGGGGGGTGACTATAGTTCTATTGCCAAGTCTTCTATCATAGCTGTATCTCCTAGTGAAAATTCATTTGAAACAAAAAAAAACTTTTTTGGGGGGGTGATTTCAGTTAATATCTGATGGTCTTGTCTTTTAACATTGCTATCCATTCCTCTGTATTGGTAGCAATTGTAAGTCATCTGTTTCAGTATCCTTGCAAAAGCTGCCTGCTTGACACAGTTTATTTAACACTTCCACCATTCCATGATGAACTTCAGCTGAAGTTCTATAGATGTTAGTGTGTGCTTTCTACTCAGTCAGGGGTACATCAAACCTATTTTTCTTAATGTTTTTGGTGTCTGATGAAGGGTTCTGTGTTTCACAATGTTATGTAATTTTACCTTGTGATAGCCACTACTGTGTTCTCATTAGAATGGGAATAAAACAATGCAGCGTGTGTTTTTTACATGTGCTTTTATCTTGAGTCATTAACTAATGGTACCACCAGTGCATCTAAATTACTAATTGCTCAGTGTATTGCCTGTTTGGATAATCAATGTACACGTTTTCCCATATTTGTAAGTGAGCAAAACATATTTAGGTAGAACTTTTTCCATTTTAAATCTGCACTGTTTCTTATTGGGTTTTTGGCCTTTTTGTTGTTTTTTTTAGTGTTTTTTTATTTTTGACCTGGGAGCTCTAGTCAGGTTGAACAAAGTTATCCATGTACTTTGAGGCAGTGAGAACATTGCAGTGCCTACAGCATGTATTGCATTTGCAGATATTTAATTTTTTTAATAGATCACATTACCAGATAGAAAGCATGTATGATGATGGTTCTGAGATGACTGTTTTGTTCTAGACAGAAGAGGGGAGTGATCATCAGTGCATGCTAACTTTAATATTCATCTGTCCCTTTATAAAGGTCTGCACGGCCAGTTATTCTTCACCGATGGCAGCCTTGACTTCATTTTAGAGGGTACTTAATGACAGGCTCACAAACCAAGTTTAGACAAACAAACACACACCTTACGCATGTACGGTGTTATACTAACTGCCGTCTGATCGGTATCTCCACAGCTGTCAAACCGATGCATATGACAGCTACTTTGATAACTGTGACAATAGCTGATATACAGTTGGAGCTGTGATATTTCAATGTGCAACCCACTGCTCAGGGCAACTGCATAAAACTATCCATCCTGCATGTGTCTAATTGGAGCTGTCACACTTGAAGGGGGAGAGGTCCAACAGGACATCTGGCATTTTGCAGAGCGGAAGGGACAAACTATGTCTACACTCCTATTCAGACAACTACACATCTGCAAAGACAGATGTGCATACACACACACACACACACACACACACACACACACACACACACACACACACACACACACACACACACACACACCCTTCCACCCCATATACAGTCACATGTAGGCTCGATAATATACACACCCAGATGAAGTATTCATCTGCATCAACTAAGATTATCCCAGATAAGAAAAGAGTTACAATATGGCTTCTACCTGTGGACAGTTACATAGTGCTCCAACTGCTCTGTACTGATCCTGTTTAATGTGGGCCTCTGTGAATCTCGAACTGTGAGGATTCTTGCAGATCAGTGCATTGAGAAGAGCAGGGACCTAATTTTCTTAGGACTCGCTTGCAGACCACTGTTTTTACATGCAACTCGGTTCTGTCTTTTGAAGTATTTCTATGCTGGGGTTGTACTGTATGACACACACACTCCAAAGCAACCATGTTTTTATTTGAAATAATGTACATTTTTATGTAAAAAACTTCTTAAAGTGGATTTTCTGTTACATTGTATTTATGGGAGTGTGAAATATTTCTTTCTAAGCTTGAAAAGGAGACCCAAATTGTGATAATTTCTTAACTGTAGAAAGATGAAAATGAGTTCTCCATTTTGACCATTCATTTCTTTTCAACATAATATGAAACTTGCAGGGTCAGTACTTGACATTTTACTTATAAAATGAGTTAAAAAGCCATCTGAATGTGTGCCAACAGGGTGTAATGTGTACCATGTACTGTAAATAACAGGGCAGGTTCTGTCCTGATCATAGCAAGACTGACACCAATTAAATGTAAACATCTTTAGGAAAAACGCCATGTTTTTCTTTTGTGATCTAAAAGTGAGGGACAGTTTTTTTTCTTTTTTATATATCTTTGATTCTCATTATGCATAAACTGTGAGGCTGGCTGGTAATAAAAGAAAGACAGGAAGTCCAGCAACCAGATGTGTCATCTAACATTTTATTTTTGATTAAGTTACCTGTGTGCTAAAGGGAAGACAAGCTGCTATAATGCATGTTGTTTCTTTTACCTGTTTTCTGTGCTCCAATAGTTGCTGCTAATGATAACTTTGATGTTCCCACTAATGAGGCTATTGAAAATATAACTAAAACTCTCATAAAATCTGAAGTAGATTTTTTTACAAAGTCGGCTTCAACAAAGTGAATGAGCTGTGTGATCTTCTCACCTGCATATTTGCACCTCCCTGCATGCCACAGGCTTACATGTAAACATTCATTTTTCCATTTCCAGTGCTTATTAACCTGGTATATGAAGATGTCACCGTAAAAGGCAAAACAAGCTTTATTTTGCATGGAGCATGAGCAATTAGTGTCAACTTATATAAATATAGGAGTGATGTGTGTTACATTTATGTGCACATCTGTGGGGGTGGAGTTTGTGGGCACAGCTGTGGGGTGTGGGGTGAATTACACAAGAGTATCTTTACCCATAATTCAAGTATAATTTTAGCAGCAAAAATGCAGCAGATATATAACAGCTCGTTATCCTACCCATAGTCTAGTAGAAGACATTTGTAGCTATATACACTTTTACATATTTAATTGTGTTTAAAATCATTTAAGGTGCAATGTAAAGAAAATAAAGCTTTCCCATTTCATAAGCACAACAAGGCACTCATGTTGGGAGTACATATACCACACTGCTAAGGACTGTAAGATACATAACTCATTGTTTTTACAATGCCCCTGGGATTAGGGTAGCATCCACACAATGCATACCCTTTTATTTCTTATTGCTTACCAAGGGAGTGGAGGTAGATGCATAAGAGACCCTTTCTGAGAAGGATATTTGTTAAGACAGTATAGTTCCGAAGTGGTCTTGGGATAAGATAATTGTAATTCTTGTCAGGTATTGCAAACTGCCATTGAGTGAATGTGATAAATATGAGCACACATTGTACATCCTTTCACATCAACGCCTATTCTTTTGCATTATTTACTGTTACTACTGAGTGAATCCGAAGAGCTGCATTCATTCTTGGTACCGGAGACACTTTCCAATTACGCACAAACAGCAGGTGCTAGGTAATTCTAGAGTAATAATTTTTCCATGGCAGATATTGAAAACTTATGAGATTCTCAATCATTTCAGGACATAGAACGAGCAGAAGTGCTGCAAATCTTTGAGCACATCTAAGTGGTCATTTATCTGCTTACTTAATTTGTTTGTCTGTTTATTTATTTGCATTTGTTTACGGAAAGTCTGACTGGACAGCAAATCCTTTCAGTGTAGGCCTGTGGAGAAAAGATTAAAAACATAACAGAAGTGTACTCACAAGTATAGTAATGTTATATTAACAGAAGAGCAAATGTTGGCAAAAGAACCCCCCCCCAAAAAAAAAGAAAAAAATAGCAGCATACACGCAAGTACAGTAAGTCTTTGTTCAGAAAGGTTTAAGTATGGTAACAGTTATAAGACATTACAGACATTATGAGAATGTTATAACATTTTAAACATTTTGGATAAAAACTGACAGAGGTCTCTGTTGAATTAGAGAACTGTGGAACAGGAGGCAGTGGACTGTAATAAAGACAAGGAAAAGGAGATGCAGTATATTGTAATACAGAGACAGGGAAACAGAAGAGCATTGTGGGAAAGAAAGGAACTGCTGAGGTAAGAGTGAGTTATGTAGCTGGGGAAAGAGAAAATTAAACATTGGTCCGATGCCTTATGGTAGATGTGAAATCTATGTAAGCGGTGGTCTGTACAGAGATGTGTTGGGGAAATAGGTTTGTGGAACTATGGTACAAAACAGTATTGAAAAAACAAAATTACTTCAAGAGGAGTTGAAATGGAGATATAAACTGTAGAGAGTTCATAGGATCATTGGAGGTTACTAGGCTAATGACCATTGGGGCCCTTACAAGCCTAGCCAAGAGTTTATCCCCAAAAAGAAACCTTTGTCAGCACCTCTTGCCCCTGTCAATGTGGGACACAGGTGGAACCCCTGGGAAAAATTTGTAGTTTCCCATCCATTCATCAAGGTTGTGCTTGAGGGTCAGTGAGGTGCTTTGTTTGACATGTATGGGAAGTCTATTCCAGAGAAAGGGCAGCCTCTGGGAGACAAACCTGTCTCTCCAGCAAGTTTTGTTGATGTTGCATATTAGATTCAGGATTTTTGAGTGGGTAGTGTGTGAGGAGTTAGACTTATGGATATGGAGTGGAGGATATCTAGTAGGGCATGGTCTGAGATTGCCTTGTAGGTGAGACACAGATCAGCCCTGAGCAATCTGTATGATACCGAGTAGAGTGATAGTGATTTGATCCTGTTTGCATAGGACATGTGTTGGAGGCCATGGATTATCTTTGTGAGGTTTTTCAGTGGCCTTTCCAGTTGATGCAGATGTTTGGAGAGGTACATCCCAAACAACTATTGGTCTAATGAGAGAGGAGTATAGAGAGGTAATAACCTAATTTTTTCTGGATGCAATCCCTTTACTTATGAGATGAATCAAGTAAAAGGCTTTTCTAACCACTGCTGCTACATGATGGTTGAATGTAAGGCTGTTATCAACCTGAGTGCCCAGGTCTCTCACCACAGGTTGTGTGCTTAGGGGGTTGCCGTTGATGTGGTAATTGGTAGGGGTCGTATTCTTGCCAAATGGTATGATAATACATATTTTTCATTTAGCTTGATGCCGTGACTTTGGCACCAGTCATTTTGAGGGTCAGTGAGGGAGTCAGTGACAGCACCCAACTTACAGTCATCTGCAAACTTGCTCAGCCACAATCTTTTTGTCTTTGCCTGGACCTCATAGAAATAGATACCAAACAGTAGGGTTCCCAGGACAGATCCCTGGGGAACTCCTCTAGTGACAGTTCTGCTGTCGGAGGTGGTGGTGCCTATTTTGACCTGGCTACTATCTGTAAGCCAATTGGCCACCCACCTGATGAGACAGGGATTTACGCCAAGTTGTGTTATCATTTCAATGATGTCTGAGTGGGGGATTGTGTCAAAGGCACTGGCCAAGTCAAAGTAAGCTGCGTGTACTGACTTTCCCTGATCCAGGGCCTTGGTGACCACCTTAAAGACAATGCAGTAGTTTGGTAGTGATTCTAAAGTCTCTCTCTGTGTGCGTGTGTGTGTATGAGAGAGATAGAGAGGCATAAAGGCCTGGCAGTCTGTTTTCATTCCACCTTGTCAAATAAACTCCATGCATGGTATAAGGTATTTCTGGATTTGCTCTAGACATCAGACGTTACTTGTTAGCTTGGATGGAGGGAAAGTGACCCTAGAAGTTAAACACATGGAATTAATTCTACTATAGTTTTGTTTGATGAAGTGTTAATGAAAGATAATGCTGTACTTGAGTGAGGTTAATAGCACTGATTTTGTGTTTTAGGGGTTGAGTGACATGTCTATATCTTTTAGCCATG